>NC_061115.1:174192954-174208188 GCF_002878395.1 Capsicum annuum | reverse complement strand
CTTAGAGTATTGTTATTTCATTATGGTATTGGTCCAACTGGGGACTTATCCCAGTTTAAGGTAAGATGGTCGTTTGATGTATTAGAGATTTCACAGACTGGTGTTAAGTACTGTTAGGAGTTTATGAAATTTCATCTTTAGATTTGTTCGGTTGATTTATTAAAGTGACCATGTGACTGTATGTTAAAACTTACGCATCTCTTATATTGTTTGAATGACTTACTTGGTTGTCAGATAGAAAAAAGGCTTGGGTCACGATGGTTTGGGATGTTTGTCACGGCCAGGGCCTAGTTTGGGTCGTGACAAACTTGGTATCAGAGCACGGTTCATGGTCCCAGGGTGTCTGCAAAATTGCATCTGGTAGAGTCTTGTTTATTGGTGTGTAACGCCCCATACTTATAAGCATGAGGCTACTAGGCATTTAGGAATGTCTCCCTTCTTTGAGATTTAGTTCGTATTGTAGAGTTTGAATGTTCCCTAATCAGTGGTCTCTTGTATTTTAGAAAAGCTATCATGCCTCCACGTCGCTCCAATGAACAGAATGCCTAAACTAAAGATGTTCGTTCTACTCATGGAATGAGAATTCATAATAGGGGTCACACTTTTGAATTTGTTGCTACTCCAGGAGTCCCTCCTGTTTAGACTAGTCCACCCATGTCACCTAGGGCTCCCCAGTCTGGGACTAACCACCCCCAATCTCCTAGAGGGATATATCAAATTCTGAGTTCAGACAGTCGATGGATATGACTGCCTGGTTGGTGGCCTCATAGACCCGATCCTCACATGATGTTGGGTTTACGTCTGGTGTATCCGAGACTGCACGGGCGGGTCAGTTCATGAGGTTAAACCCACCTAAATTTTCGGGTACTAAGGTAGAGGAGGATCCACAAGAGTTTGTGGACGAGATAGAGAAAATTTTTTGAGTGGTGCATGTGGATAAAGTAGAAGGGGTTAAACTAGTGGCCTATCAACTGAAGGAGGTAGCCAATCAGTGGTATACTAAATGGGAAGTTTCGATGGGTGATAATGTTGAGCCTTCTATATGGGGAAAATTCGTGAAAGTTTTCCTGGATCAATTCTTTCTCCAGGAGTTGAGGGAGTCCAAGGCTAAAGAGTTCATGAATTTTAAACAAGGAAAGATGAGCGTTAAGGAGTACACCTTGAAATTTAATCAACTATCCCACTATGCTCCGGAATTTGCGGGAAACATGAGGGCTCGTATGAGGAAGTTTGCATTTGGTCTTTTGGATGACTTGGTGTTGGAGTGCAAAAAGGAAATATTGAATAGAGATATGGACATCTCCAGATTGTTCGTTCACATATAGTAGGTTGAGGATCAGAAAAACAGGGCTGCTGAAGCAAGGGAGAAAGATAGACAGGCCAAGAGGGATAGATCTTCAGATCAGAACTACAATCAACGTCAGGATGGAGATCGGGGTAACAGGTGCTTGAATAAATTGAATTGGGGTAATGCGCAGCCTTCGGTCAGCACCCCAGCACCCAGGCCTCCATGTGATTAGTAGCCCTTCAGTCCTCAGGCTAATAGTGCTTGGAGGATGCAGGACACCCGTTCCCAGGGGAGCGTGATGCATCTTGCCAAATCTTTTCCCTGTTGTAGTACCTGTGGGAAGAATTACTTGGGGAAGTGTTACTTCGAGAGGAGAAATTGTTACTCATGTGGCAAAGTGGGCCACATTCTGAGAGATTCCCCTTCTATCGGAGGTAATGCAGGGGGGGCTAAGTCCCAAGCCACCTCTATAGCTCCTCCTTCTAAGGGTGCTACTTCAGCTACTGGAAGCAGTCGCAATCAGTTCTATGCTTTGTCCAATCTCCAGGATGCATAGGCTTCACTAGATATAGTCACGCGTATGTTGCAAATATTTTCCCGTAATGTATATGTGTTACTTGGCCCAGGGTCTACCTTGTCTTATGTGACCTCATATATGGTAGTCAGTTTTGGTTTTGAGCTTGAGGATATTTCAGAACCCTTTTCTATTTCTACTCCTGTTGGTTACTCCATTGTGGCTAGGAGAGTGTACAAGAATTGTGTCGTGTTTGTCTATAATTGTGATACTGTATCTGACCTTGTAGAGCTTGATATGGTTGATTTTGATGCTATTTTAGGGATGGATTGGCCCCATTCGTGCTTTGCCATGCTAGATTATAAAACCCAAAAGGTCACTTTCTCTTTTCTAAATGAACCGGTGGTAAAGTGGGAGGGGTATTCTTTAGCACCCAAAGGGGAATTCATCTCCTACCTTAGATCCTAAAAACTTATATCTAAGGGTTGTTTGTATTATTTGATTCGAAGAAAAGATTCTAATACCAAAAATCCTTCTCTTTAGTCTGTCCCCATAGTCAACAAATTTCTAGAATTTTTTCCCCATGATCTACCACCTGATAGGGAGATAAATTTTGGTATTGACTTATTGCCAGACACCCATCCTATTTCCATTTCGCCATATAGAATGGCTCCTACTGAGTTAAAAGAGTTGAAAGAGCAATTAGTAGATCTTCTTGACAAGGGTTTTATTCGTCCTAATGTTTCTCCTTGGGATGCATCCATACTCTTCGTGCATAAGAAAAATGACTCCCTTCGCATGTGTATAGACTACCGTCAACTGAATAAGGTCACAGTTAAGAACAAATACTGTCTTCCCAGAATTGATGATTTGTTTGACCAACTTTAGGGTGCTAAGTGTTTCTCCAAGATAGACCTTTGTTCAGGATATCATTATTTGAAGGTTAGGGAGGATGATATTCCTAAAACGACTTTCCAAACCAGATATGGCCATTATGAATTCTTAGTCATGTCCTTCGGATTGACTAACACCCCTGCAACTTTCATGGACCTAATGAATAGGGTGTTCTGCCAGTTTCTAGATCGGTTTTTCATAGTTTTAATTGATGATATTTTGATTTATTCTAATAGTAAGGAGGATCATGTCAGTCACCTCCGAATTATTCTCCAGACCCTCAAAGATCATAAATTGTACGCAAAATTTCTAAGTGTGAATTTTGGCTTAGTGCTATTGCCTTCTTGGGTTACATTATGTTGAGTGACGGAATTAAAGTTGATCCCCAAAAGATTGAGACATTGAGAAAATGGCCCAGACCCATGACTCCAACCGATATCTAGGGCTTCTTGGGTTTGGTAGGGTATTACAGACGGTTCAGTGAAAGTTTTTCTTCCATAGCTACTCTACTTACTAGATTGATATATAAAAAGGTGAAATTTGTATGGCCTTACTCCTGCGAGAATAGTTTTGAGAAGTTGAAAGACAAGTTTACTACTGCACCTGTTTTGACTCTTCCTGAAGGTACAAAGGGTTTTGTTGTGTACTGTGATGCATCCCGAGTGGCATTTGGGTGTACTCTTATACAGCATGGTAAGGTGGTAGCTTATGCATTTAGTCAGCTGAAGGTGCATGAGTGAAACTACCCCACCCATGACTTGGAGTTAGCAATTGTGGTGTTTGCACTTAAAATGTAGCGGCATTATCTTTATAGGGTACATGTTGATATTTTCACTCACCATAAAAGTTTACAGTATGTCTTTTCACAGAAAGAATCGAATCTTAGTCAAAGGCGGTAGTTGGAACTATTGAAGGATTATGACATGAGCCTGCACTATCATCCGAGCAAGGCGAATGTGGTGGCCGACGCCCTCAGTAGATTATCTATGGGCAATTTTTCTTATATTGAGGAAGGAAAAAGGGGGATGGCAAAATATATTCGCCGACTTACAAATCGGTGCAACTTCTAGACTCCGAAGATGGAGGAGTAGTGGTGGATGAGATAGCTAAATCTTCCCTATTTGATGAAGTTAAGAAGAAACAAGCCGAAGACCCCATCTTGATGTAGATTAAGAACGATGTGGGTCAACAGAAGGTGATGGCATTTAAAATTGGCAATGATAGTATTTTGAGGTACCAAGGCAGGCTGTGTGTACCGAATGTGGATGGTTTGCGAGAGAGGATCCTCGATGAGTCTTACACTTTGAGGTATATTGTTCACCCAGGATCTACTAAAATGTACCATGATCTTAAAGCTATATATCAGTGGAATAATATGAAGCGTGATGTTGCTAATTTTGTTTCCAAGTGTTTGAATTGCCAACAAGCTAAAGTGGAACATTTGAGACCGGGTGGTACTTCCCAAGAAATATCCTTGCCTATATGGAAATGAGAGATGATCAATATGGATTTCATCACGGGACTTCTGAGGTCCCGAAACCAATATGGTTCCATTTGGGTAATTGTGGACCGGAAGACCAAGTCAGCTCACTTTTTACCTGTAGGGACTAACTATTCGGGAGATGATTATGCCAAGTTATACATTGAGGAAATAGTTTGCTTGCATGGGGCACCTGTATCCATTATATCCGATCAAGGTACGCAATTCTCTATACAATTTTGGCGATCTTTTTAGAGGGGTTTAGGTACCCAAGTAAACCTGTTACTGCATTCCACCCTCAGATCGATGGGCAAGTTGAATGCATTATTTACACTTAGAGGATATGTTGAGGGCCTGTGCAATTGACTTCAAGGGTAGTTGGGTAGATCATTTTCCTTTGATAGAGTTCGGCTACAATAATTGCTACCATGCGAGCATTAAGATGGTTCCTTTTGAAGCACTTTATAGGAAAAGATATAGATCATTGATTGGGTGGTATGAGGTGGGTGAAACATGGTTGTTTGGGCCTGATCTTGTTCATCAGGCAATGGAGAAGGTGAAAATCATTTGAGAACAACTAAAAATAGCTCAGAGTCGCCAGAAATCCTACGCCGATGTTAGGAGAAGAGAGCTGGAATTTGAGGTAGGTGATTGGGTGTTTCTAAAAGTCTCCCCTATGAAGGGAGTCATATGATTTGGGAAGAAAGGAAAGATGAGCCCTCGCTATATAGGACCGTACCATATTGTGAGAAGGATAGGTAGTGTTGCTTATAAGTTAGAATTGCCACAAGTTTGACTTCTGTTCATTCAGTATTCCATGTGTCCATGCTAAAAAAGTACATTGGAGACCATTCCCTAGTGTTGCCTATAGAGGATATCAAGGTGACAGACTCTTTATCATAAGAAGAAAATCCTATTCCTATCTTAGACTGCCAAGTTTGGAAACTAAGGAATAGGGAAATAGCTTCGGTTAAGGTGCTTTGGGGAAATCAAAAATATGAGGAAGCTACTTGGGAATCAGAAGATGATATGTGGATAAGATACCCAACCCTCTTTGAGACTTTAGATGGCAACCTAAATGGTACGAGCCATATTCTACTCTCTTTATCTTTTCCCTAGTATGTTTGAAGTTGTGCTTGATTGTATTTCGAGCCACCATTCGGGGATGCATGATCCCAGGGGGGGATAATGTAACACCTTGTGGTTTCCTCGACTTAATATCTCACTTCGTAGCATGCTTAAAGGGTTAATCATCTAAAAATTTCCTAAGTATCAAAAGGACTTAGTCATATTTGAAGCTCCTAAACTTTTGTTATTTTTAAATTAATTTTTCCAACCTTGAGATATGGATTTTTAAGTTGATTCATGATCGGGGGAGTAAAAAAGATGTGTCAGGGAAGTTTCAAATTTTCTGGGCAACATTAGAGGTGTGTTCGAATGTTGGAAACAGTGGCTTGACGCAAATTTGATGCACCATATTGATGGTTGCGTCGATGAAACAATGGACCAACGCAATATCGATGCATCGCGTAGATTTATGCGTCGAGTGCCAATTCACATTTTTTTCTATTAAATTCTGGCCAGGAGAGGTATTTTAGTCTATTTTTCCTCATCATAACTCAGTCATAACATAATTTTTAACTTAAGGAGAGCATAATTCATCAAAACCCTCTCTTATTCTCTTAATATCAAAACCCTAATTCATTCCCGAGAGATCAAAGTTCATCCTCAAGGTCAAGAACTCCCAAGACTCAACTAAGATTTGGGTTTCTCTCTCTCTACTTAACAAAATAAGGTACGTGGGGTTGTCCTAATCTCATGGGCATGATTTTGATACGAATTTAAACAAGATTTTAATAATTACTTAAGTATGTATGCAATTATAAGTGGGTTTTCATTTTAAACACAAAAATCATGCATTGTGATATGGTTTTGAGAAGAATATTGGAAGATTATGGGGTTGTTTGCCTATATATCTTAATTGTTAAATGGTGGATATGTGATTTGAATTTTGAAAGGTGTTATGAACATGAGTTGTGAATCTTTTAATCCCTATGATGATGCTTTATGTACTCCACATTATACTATTGTTAAACTACTGAGACCATGGCTTTATATCCACTATTGTACTACTTTATAAATGATGAAGTTTCTTGACTATTACGTGTTGGGAATCCTTATATATGTGTTAGTGTATGGGAGTCTTGTTGGTGTTCATACTATGATTTGTATAAGAAGTTTTGAGAATTGATGTGGTACTGATGACTTACAAGTCGGGGTATGTCGATACCCCATGGAGGAATTTCCTCGAATAAAAAGAAGAAAACAATGTTGTGAGCATGATGCATGTTTTCCTTATATATCATACTTAAAGCTTGATTGATGTGAGTTAGATGGTTACCCAAAGAAAGTACGAGTTAGATGACTCTATGCTAGAAACTGTGATTTGCCGACACGGGAATTCGGTACCTTGCTATGTGATCTTACGTACCTAGTACTATGTCATCCTAACTTGGGACCTATAGCTAGGAGCCCTGCTTTGTGATCTCAAGCCCAACCATGGCATATTGACTTGATTGGGGTTGTGGCACCCTGCTATATGATCTTGTGTGTCCTTCCCTCACTAGTGCTCCAATCTTGGAGGCAACTGATATTTGGCAGTCGGTGAAAATGTGAAATTGTAGGGTATACCATCTAGCTTCATAGTGCTGCATTATTGTTAAAAATCATTATACTATGCCCATGTGTTTTCAAATGATTTTGCATTAACGTGTTTTATAATAGCTCTCACCTATGTTTTATAAAAGTTGTATTTTGTTTTTGGATTAATCTGCATACCAATACTTCTATATTGACTTCCTATATTTCAGGATCTGAGGCTCAGTCCAGGGGTCCTGCTAGACCGTAGATTTTGACAGACAAAGTGTACAGTTGGTGAGCCCTCCCTTACTTCAGAAGGCCAATCTTAGAGTATTGTTATTTCATTTTGGTATTGGTCCAACTGGGGGCCTTGTTCCAGTTTAAGTAAGATGTTGGTTTGAAGTATTAGAGAATTCATAGACTGGTGTTAAGTACTGTTAGGAGTTTATGAAATTTCATCTTTGGATTTGTTCAGTTGATCTATTAAAGTGACAATGTGACCGTATGTTGAAACTTCCGCATCTCTTATATTTTTTGAATGATGTACTTGGTTTTTAGAAAGAAAAGAGGGCTCGGGCCACTATGGTTCGGGATGCCCGTCACGGTTAGGGCTGGTTCGAGTTATAACAGGATGAGGTCTTGGTGCATGTGCTTCTCTATTTGTGTGAGCTGGAGCTTGGCCAGGGGCGTATGGTATTGGCAAATTTTGGTGTGTTGGAGCTCAAGGTGAATTATAATGTGGTTGAGTATTGTACACTGGAACATGTGCAATAATCTTGGGATTATTAGGGTAACGATAGAAAGAATTTCCATATTGGTAGTATGTTGTGATGGTTGAGATATTTTGTTTCTTCTTCTTATTACCACCAATGGAAACAGACTGTATGGCTTTACTCGCAGCTTGCAACGCAACCATAGACTGGATATTTTCTGACTTGATGCCTTTTTCTATAAAGTCTCCCATCTTGACTAGCTTTGCAAACTTTTCGCCCATCATTGACATAATCTTGTCAAAATAAACACCTTCTTGATCTCGAATAAAGTATTTGGACAGCTCATTCTCGTCTAGTGGGGGTTGGATCCTAGCAGCCTCAATCCTCTATCACCATATATATTCTTGAAATGAGTCCAATGAATTTTCTATATGTTAGCCGATGAGAAGCTATATGGGGTGATTTCGCTGTTAAACCTGAAAGGACTCATGAAATATTCAACCATTTCCTGCCAATCATGCCATATACGATGGTCTTGTCAATTCTACCAAGTCAGAGCATCCCTGACAGACTCTGAATGAACAACTTCATTCCTTACTTCTTGTTCCTTTCTATGCCGACCAATATGTCACAATAGGACTTTAGATGTGCATGTGGGTCACTCTTTCCATTAAACACATCAAACTTTGGTGGTTTGTACTCGACTAGCATATCAATGACTGGATGGATGCACAAGTCATCATAGTCTATGCTTTCAGTCCCCCTGGTGAATTGCGTGTTTCTAAAAGCTTTCTTTTCCCAAACTAACATAGTTTCAACCCTTATTTATTTGATAGGAAATCCTTCCCCGACCCCGCATGCCGATCGACCTCATATGGAATTTTAACAACTGTAGATGTTGCAAAAGTGGAATATTCAGTAGCATATACTAGTGGCATAGGTATCTCGCAAGTAATGTGTCCCTCAGGTAGGTGCTGCATTGTTGGGTGGACTAGAATGGTAAAGTTTTGAGTATGAAATGAGAGGTCAAGCATAACCCTGACAATGGGTGAAGGAGAATATAAAGGTGTATTTTTTAAGTTAGAGGGAGTGACCATAGGTAATTCAACATTTTGAGACTAGAATTGAGCGGGAAAGGTAGCCACCGTAATCTTGGTTAAGTCCTTCAGTAGACAGAGTTCTTCTTTCAGTATTTTGAATTATTGTGCCATGTTAGCCATTTGTTCATTGTTTTGGGTGTCTCACAATGTTTGAGAACTTTCGGCGTCATCTACTGATATCATTGCAACCATGTCAGACTGGTCTTTGTTAGTCATCTTTTCTTTGGATGAGAGGTTGTATTGAGATTCCACCAGTTTGCGAGTTAAGACAAATCAACTTTCTTTTTCAGGATTAATAAACTAAGAGTAAATAAAGAAAATAAAAAGGAAAACCATGTTAGTTTGGCAGATATAAAAAATGTAACAAGTATGTAACACATATAAATGCCAAGTTGGCGACATCCTAAACGTGTCCTAATATGGAGCCTCTTTTCGCCAGAGGTAAGGATACATTGCAATCAGTTTAATGATAAATGGTCCATTTAAACACATTTGGTTTTAGGGATAAACATGACTTTCATTAAGCAAAATAGGACTTCAAAAGGTTTCACTGATATAGAGTAATAGAGGCTTAAAATAAAAGTACATAGACGGCCGCAAAGGCATACAAAGGAATGAGCCATGGGATTTTTAGGGAATGTAAAAAAATACAACAAGGAAAGGGAATCTAAGAACATGTGGCGTCGTCATCATCATCTCTACCCATACAAGAAAATGACCGTGGGTGGTATTCTAGGGATCCATCGGGGTCATACTCAGGTGCAAGTTTGTATCCGTCACCCTTCCATCTTTGCGAACATAAATGTTAGAGTCGATTTCTAAACCCTTGTTAGGGTCTTCTTCCATCCTTTTCTTGGGCTCTTCTTTAGGGTCTTCCTTTTCTTCTTCTTCTGGTTTTCCTCAGGATCTTCTTTGAGGTCCTCCTTCTCTTCCCCAAAATCCTCCTCAATCAGTGGAATCAAATAATCAATGTAGCCCAGAACTATTTGATTATACATGGGTGTGGTGAGATGTATGTGGGAAAGCTCTTTTTCACTAACCCTCTTGAGCCACTAAATGAATACGAATCCTTGGAACGCATCTGTACTTGGTTGACCTATATGTCTCACAGTGGTACGCCATCCATAATACTCTGACGTTCACCATTTTTCTCCTTCTATGTTCAGTGTAACCATGTAGTCCCATTCTGCTTGAAGGTTCATCACTCGCGTCGCCAAAATCTGGGTGCCATAACTGTCCTTATGTCGTACCATGATTGACCAAAGTGGGATATCCTGGATGACACCAAACTATCTGAGAACGCGCAGAGGCGCATATGGATGAATTCTCCTAGTCCAGTGAACTTAATAAAGTACAAATGCCTAGTCCTGACGAAGGCCAATCCTTCCACCCATGAATACTTCTATTAGATGGAGTCTCCGATAAGATTGGTCAAAATTACGCAACACTTTTCCACTCTAGTGGGTGCAATCCAATACCTCAGACAGTCCTCGTGGCTTTGGATCCTACAGCGTGTATCAACGGAGTAATCCATCTGCAGTGGGAGACAATAGAATTGTTATATCACCCAAATTTGTAATAATAGGTTGTAGCCTCTAAAGAAATTATGATCTCTAGGCATGCGGATAATGACTGAAATACTTCAACAAGAATTATATGTGCCCAGGTAAGTCTCTGCAGCTATTCGAAGATGTTCATCATTATCAACAAAATATTAATGTCGATATAACAAAATCTCATTAGGAAGATCATGGTTCCCAAGAATTCCAGCATGAAAACCCTAGTCCGCATGTATACCCACTGTCTACGGGTACAACAAATTCATTCCTATATTCAAAATAACTTTTAAAACATCCATACTTTCTAAAAATGTAATCCAAATTTAATTTTTCGTCCTCTACATCCCTTAATGAAAAAATATCCAACCCTAAAAGCCTCTAAAAATCTTCATTTTTTTCTTGGATTCCCATTAGTGATAACAAAGCACCCATATGTTGTTGGACCTCCCCAGCATGTGCCACATAAATGTTTCGCCTCCAATTTTGTAGGTTGTGAGGGGATGAGATAACCATTTAGATATTCAGTAGATTTTGATTGATATTCATCTGAAAGAAGGGGTAAAGGATATGATAAGTCATTTATCTCAAATCCATTATGTGTTTTATTTTGGATCGTTCACATCAATCTTCACATAAAAACATGTCGTCAGGTTTGTAACATTTGACAAAAGTGTGACTTCCTAATTGTGGTGACGATACCTTGGACCATCCCGACTAAGGTATATGCAATATGCCCTACTTCTAGAGTAAGAGTTGTCCTTAGATGTTAAAAGTATGATTGAATAGCTACGAGTTGGTGCACTACCCTAATTACATCAACTCTAAAACTAAGGAATATAAAGAAGGTTCGGAGAAGTGTAGTATACCCCTCGTGTGTTCAATGTGTGAATTGTGTACGACCAAGATTCTATAGAAAAAATACAAGTGATAAAGCAGTAACAAATAGTGTTGATCAAACAAATAAGGAACACAAGTTTGAAAATGGCTAGCATCCTTTTCACACAAAGCTGGATATAAGTGCAGCTAAAGCAAATAATGCAATAGAAAGCATAGTAATCCAAAACTAAGCCTGCTAAGGTAAAATACTAAATTTATTAGTTCCCTAAAGAGTCGCCACACTGTCGCGCCCCATTTTAAATCGACCGAAACAGCACACAACAGTGGTGGCTGGTTGTAACTCTCGAGTTTTGAAAATTTAATTTTTAGAGTCGCCATTTAATTTGTTTAGAAAAATCAGGAAAAAATTATTTTATGTAAGAAAATTGTTTTGGCCTTTCGAAAATGTTTTGAGATTCTAAGTAAGGGTTCTGATTTTTCGAGGATAAGGTGTTAGGCACCCCTCAAAACCTACCAGAAGATAGTCCTTGGAATCAGTTTAGAAAAATATTCAAAAAACATTTGCTTCATTATTTGCTAAAACTGTGATAAGAGAATCTCTATTATTTTATTTTTTTTGAAAAAGGGAACTTAAAGTATAAACAATGTAATGCTACCATGTACGAGGTAGTAATATAATTATTGTAAAATATGAGTATGAATATTTTTAAGAATATGAGAAAAATAATTTTTTTCGTTGCAATAATATAAAGAGTATAAAACCTTGCTATCTTTTAAATGCATGGAGTTGAATCTATTATAAAGTAAAGAAAAATATATTTCAAAGTATGCAATAATTTATTTAAGATAAATGTAAATATGTGAGTATTTAGAAATATATGAAAAAAATTGAATCCGCTTGGTTTGTGAAATTAGAATAGATTTAGATTGAACTAAGTGAAAAACAAATGTGGTAGTAAAGTACATAGATATAATAAATTTGAAATAATATAATAATAATAATAATAATAATAATAACGATAATAATAATAACAGTACTAATAATGAAAGTGATAGTATAATAATAATAATAATAATAATAATAATGATAATGATAATGATGACGATGATGATTGTAGTAAAATTATACCTCGTATATGGTAGAGTACAACACATATTTACCTTGTGTTTTAAAGACTTTTAAAATCTTATGTTGTGCAGCAATCTCGGGCTTTTGGTCAAGAATTTTTCGGCCACCAAACTCAACTTCAAAAACTCGATTTTAACACAAGATCACGAATTCTTGCAATTTCACCTACGATTTTTAAAAAATATCCACAGTTGATTTTTTTGTTCTTGAACTTTCCCTCTATTTCCTCCCTTTTTTTCAAAATTTTCTCTCAAGCTTTCAATTTTCAGACCCCTTTTTAGTGAACTCTTAAAACTCAAACGCTGTTTTTCTCCCCTTTTTCCTTTTTCACTGGTTCTTCCACACTTTCACTCCTTTTTTCTTCTCTTTTTCACTCTATTTTCTTTTTATTTTGACCTTGTACTCACTTTAATTTCTTCACCTTGTTCATGGGGGTTGAAGAGCACCCTATTTGTAGGCTCAATTCAAACTTAAAAGTCTAAATTTAAAGATAAAATTTTAAAAAGATGCATGAAACGAGATAGGATATGAATTTCAAATTCGAATTTTCAACTTTTTCGAATTATAATGATGAATTTGAAACAATTTTAAACCCTTACACTAAAATGGTGCCTGATTTTATTTTTTTCCGAATTCACGAGTTTGAGGGTGATGAAAAATGGAAGATCCTCATCATGCTACGATGGAGGCTAGGGTTTTCTAGTTTTGGGAGGTGGAAGATAAAGGGAGATGGAGAGAGGAAAGGGTCTACTTGTTGTTGCTATGTTTCTAAAAAATTAAAGGAACAAAACATTGCATCTTTGGAGAAGGAAATGACATGCATATTTGATTTTATGACAAAGAAACGCATCTATTTTATACTTGTTTGTTGACTGTAACATAGGTCGTCTGATCATTTGGTAAGGGTAACTTTATCAGGCATTACGATCGCGATCCTTGGCCTCCGCGACTGTGAAGGCCAATTATCTGGCAGTATTTAACCCCTTTTCTCTGCTATTTTATTTTTTTCTCATCTCTAATTGAAATAAATGGAATTGAGAGCTCAAGAAAATTGTGGAAATCGCTAAAGTGACGCTATGAGTGATAAAGTGGAGGTGACCATTTCCCACTAATTTCTTTCTAAGTTTCCAACCTAAATTCTCTGCTTAATTCCTATTTTCCCCTCATTTTCCATTATCTTTCAGGGCTGACATGAGCCTCCATTTACACTCCAATTGCTCTCAACTTTTAAGAACATAGTTCTTATCCTTCGACGTACCTCGTGAAAGATTTAATTTTTGAATTCCATTAATAGTCCCCATGGGCCCATTATTGATCCAATTTTAGGCCTAGAGTTTTATATAGCAATATGGGTATTATTTTACTCCTATTAATATGTAGATTACTATTTTGATAGTGCAAAGTCATTTTGGTATCACAGAGGATAGAATGCAGTTTGGCTTCGAGGTAGGCTTCGGTCTACTTTTCTCTATGAGATTTTGTATAGTATAGATTGCACGCTATAGGGATTTCAGTATGGGTTGATGACTAATATACCATGAATTATCCTAATTAGGAGATTTAGAATAGATATGTGACCTGAACCTTAGCCTAGAATACTTTTTAAGGCTGTAGGATCCTACTAGATCTAATGATGGGTTTGATTATCTATAGATCTACATAAGAAATCCTTTATGATCTGAGGTGAAATTATGCACCTCAGTGTTGCTATCCGGACATATTTAGCCTTGTTTTGAGTACTTCTTATATGTTTAATGAGTAAATATTTATATAATGGATCATATAAGTGTTAAATTACTTGATTAAAATGTTTAATATGTGTTTCAAATAAGTTTGGAATCAATTTGGTCACTTAGAGTTTAGACGAGAAAACTAGTGTTACTAGCTTGAGCTATGTGTTGTTCTAGTTGATCTCGATGGATTCTATTATGCGTACTGATTTACTAATTGTATGAATGTGTAGTTATGTATGGAATAACTTGTTTTTAGTGTTTAATACTCAATTGAAACTATCCAAGAGTCACAACTAAGTTAAAAGATCAAAAGGACAAAACTAGTATTCTTAGCTTAAGTTTCTTGTTCACCGTCTTGGAATTTATTTTGTTTTGAGCTCTAATTCATAGTGTTTTATGCTATATGATATTTTGTGATCTAATAATGATGATATATTGATGATAAAAAAGCTTTAAATCAATTGTAAATAACATCACAAGTCTTGGAATAGATGAACAAACACATGGGACAATATTCTACAAAAAATGGACGTTTCAAAGTCATTGGTGTAGCACAAACCTTATCAGCAGAATAGGGTCTTTCCATAGACTTTAGTCACCACGATAACGGGTGTGGTACATACCTAATTTCAAATCGACAGCTTGTGTCCTCCTATAAATAGGACCCTTAAACATTAGGTTACATACCTTAGACGACTTTGAAGCTTTGAGGGAGGATGGAAAACACTTCAATTAGGGGTTTTATTCCATTACTTTTGATTTTTTTTTAATGGATTTTAACATGTATTCTATAATTAGAACTGAGGTTATGTCCATGAGTGGCTAAACACCCTTTTTCGGGGTTAAGGCCAAGAACATGATTACTCTTGTTATGAATTGATTTGGTTTCGATTATTTATCATATTTGGTTGTTTATTCATCCTTGTTTTTACTATTTAAGGATTATCTATCCTTAGAATAAATCCATAGTCATCTTGTGAGCCCAGAAGGAGGAATAAAAGGATAGTACGCGGGGATAAATAGAATAGGATTGTAATCTTCTATAGAATGAAATTATAATTTGAATTTAGGATAGGAATATACCGAAGTGAACTATTTGGTTCACTTACGTGATGAAATATAAATGCATTTAACTTAGTTTCTACATCCCCGCTCAATGATGTAGTTGTGGGGCTAAGCTAGATAGGTGATTAGAGGCTTGGAATACCATAGTCAGAATATCAATCTCGTGAATCTACAACCAAGATAATTGACATAACCAATGAAGTTCAATAGCAATGTATGATGGTTCGTAGTGCCTTAACCTTGGGTTTCTCCCCATTAATTGTCCAAACACTTTAATTTATT
>NC_061115.1:174184573-174189954 GCF_002878395.1 Capsicum annuum | reverse complement strand
CCAATAATCATGGTATGATAAAATAAATTCATGTTAGTTACTTTATAGTAGAGTTATTTGAAGAATAATATGTTAAAAAGTTTATTAGCAAAGTGGAAAAGGAAAAAAATCCCTAAGAACCATGCCATCCTAAAGGTGAAACCAATGAGGCAAGAAGCCGTGGTGGGGAGTAACCAGAGTAGAGGCGCTGTTTAAGGGAAAAATATCCAGATTACCATGCTAATAGTGACCGAAGAACATGTTATTTAAGAATAATCTAGTATATAGTAATCTAAGATGACCATATTTTGTTATGTACATGATTGAAGGAAATATTTTGAAAAGAGCAATTTTATGAAAATGAATAATTATTTATCTGATGTAATGGTAGATATATTTAAAATACTTATTTTGTATGTGATTAAGGATATAGGAATAATAGATATAAGGAAAATCATATTAGAAAAAATATTCGGTAAAGATTATATAGCTAGAATAAATTACATACCACACTTACCTAATTACTCTTATAAATACCTATATACACATTAACTATGATAAATTATGTATATTTAGAATTTGGGAAAATAGATATAAAATATATACAATTTCTTAGTAAAAATATAAAAGAGTTAATAAGATTAAAACAAACAACTAAAAAATATTATAATAAAATATTTAGCCAACTTTAAATGATAGATAATCTTAAAGTCTTAATCTTATATATACTTAGAGATATAGAAATTATAGATATTAAGAGAATAATATTAGAAAAAGTATTAGACTATGAAATTGAAACTATAAATTGGATAGCACAGTTATACCTGAATAATTACCCAGATGAATATTATTCAGATTAAGAGATGTTAGAATATATTAGAAAAACTAAAGAAAATCAAGATAATCTAAATGAAGAAATTAATTATAGAAACCGAATTAGAAAAATAATGGAGAATCTAAAAGAAAAATTAATATGGATAGAAGAAACCTTAGAAAATTTAGGAAAAAGTACATGTGATAGTTTATATAATTTAAAAAACTTGCTACAAGAAGAATAGCACAAGATAATAAATAACATTGAAAATCTAGAATTAGATATACATTACAGTACAATTAGAATAAATTATTATATAGAAATCTGTAACTCTATAATTACTACAGGATAAAATGGTAGACTACGAATATTTAAAATATTGGAGACAAAATATGAATATCGATAAAACTAACATAAATAGACTTAAAATAAAAATATATAGAGAAGTTAAAAAATATCCACGCACAAAGAAAAACAGATCCATTATACATATAATAGATCTATTTCACAATTTATCCACACCCACACCACTCCAAATGGAGGTCCAGAGAACTATTCAAAACACAACATTCAAGATTACTATTTGAGAAATAATAAAGCAAAGGATAAATTCGAATATATGATACTACTTTAATCAACACTAATTATATCTTTATGGCAGATTTATACTTTATGACCATGTATCTAGCAGTATTGCCTAAATATATGATTTGCAAAGCCCATCAGTGGCTTGACTTGTCTTTGGGCCTTAATCTAATTTTATATTTTTCTATTTGTATGAGCAACTAAGAAAATCATCTGTTGTGTTTAATTTTGTTATTGAGGTTTTGCATGTAATTTGAAGCAACATTTTCATCTGAAATTAGAAGATTTAATATATCTTAGAACTTTGTTTAGAATATTTGAACTAGACGTTAAATATGTAGGTTTGGAATTTGAAATTAGTATATGTTCTACACCACATTCATTTCAATTTCCTAGTAAATCTTTTTAGTTTTTAAGATAATATATTACATGTCTTATATAGGTTTTTGAAGACTTGATGAGTTTACAAGTTTTGACCCAAAAGAATTGAAGATGAGTTTGCTAGTGAAGACACAAGATGGAAGCTTTTAGGACATAAATTATTCATCATTTTATTGGGACTATTCTGACATTGTTATATTTTTCGTAAGACTTATATTGTGGTCATACCATGCTAGCTGATGGAATATTAATCTGTATTTTGTAATTAGTCAATTAATTTATATATATATATATATATATATATATATATATGAAAGTATGAGGTTATTTATATTTTTGCTTCGTGCAATTGTTTTTTATATTATAAATTATGCAATAAATTAGAAAAATGGTACCAAAAAAATATTTTAATACAGAATGTCTTTTAGGACCAGAAGTACGGTCGCCAAAAAGTACGCACAGTCCAAAATAATAGGACCAAATAAGCTATTTAAGGATCAGAAAATTGGTTTCTAAAGGTTCATTAGGGATAGGAATAAAAGTGGTTGCTAAAAAGTTTTAGGGAACAGATAAAAACCTCGTTGTTATTGACTTTTAGCGACAGAGCCTATAACAATGAGTGGTGTCTAGAAAAATCTGGTTGCTATTGATTTTTATAGACCATAAATGGGCTTTTAGAGATCAGATTTTCCATTGCTAATAATGATTTTTCTTGTAGCGCTTGTAGCCTCCTGAAGATAAGATACAAACGTCTCCATTCTAATCCATAGGAGACACTTAGCTCTTGTGCAAACACACTGGTAAGCCTGGCTCTGATAGCAATTACGTCGCGACCCAATTTCTTAGGTCATAATGGTATCTACGATAATACACTAATAGGTAAGCCAACCCATAGTTTGGAACAGCTAGTAACGGACTATCAAGAGAAAGGTATTAGATAGCGGAATAAATTTAAATAAAAGGCTAATATAGAATACAACCCCCAAGACATGGTGAGATTAGTACAAGAGCTTCTAATACAATTTGAGTACAAAGAGAAATACAAAATAAATACATGTACAAATTATATCTGAAATACAAAATAGAGATAAGTCACATCACTACTAAGAAGGGTAGGAATACTCCGAATATCAGGAGCCTACCCCAAATCTCTAATCCATAACTTTTCTACATGATGCACACGTCAACGGCGAAAACTCGCACTATGATCTGCAGGTTGTAGTAGTGTTGTATGCATGCCAAACACGTGATATTCAATAGGCATCATCTGATTGTGCTCCAAATATAGTGCAAGTATAAATAACATGTAAAGCAAGAATATAAAGTACAAGCAACTATCTAAGAAAACTAAACAAAATAATGCTAATGGACCAATAAAGATAAACTATTTTATCCTACCAGTATTAAGAGACTAAAGTGTGATGCCATATATCCCTAGCCAATATTCACACGAAGAGTGAAAGAAAGAGATATATTAATAATAGAAGGCCAAAAGATACATATATGATGTAAATAGACAAATAAAGAGAAGGAGAGATGAAAATACCACACACACACACACACACACACACACATATATATATATATAAATCTATTGTCTGTGTGAGACCTTAGGTTCTTTTGATTTGGATCCTCTAAGGGTTGAGTAAACGAATTAACCAAGTTACTGAAATAATGTCAAAACTGGCAGTGACCACGTTCTTGACCACGACTCATTACCAAACATAACGAGTCGTAATGAGGACTCATGATCCTTAGAGTGAGTATGGCCAGGTTTTGGTCCCTTGATAATGAGTCCAGGGTATGCCTCGTTAGTGACAAAATGAGTCATTATAAAGAACTCGTTGTCACAATTGAAAGTTGGCCGAGAGTCCAACCCTTGATCACGAGTCGATGTCACAAGTCGTGATATCAGACAATGAGTTGTTATGTGAGACTCATTGTCATAACAATAGGGGGTCAGATTATTGACCCTTAGGTAACGACTCTAGGTCACTACTCATGGTCAGACCTCATGAGTCGTTACCTAGGCTGTGACAACTACTATGAGTCTTTTCCTGCCCATTTTAGTTAATGACTTTTTGATATTTTCCACTCTTTACACTATTCCCATGACTTAAGAACATTCAAACGCTCTCTTTGGTTGAGGTTACCAAGATTAAATCTTACTCTCTTCATCTTAACTCCCAAAGTAAGAAATATTAGGGTTTATCAAGGAATTCAACCATTACGCTCCAAATCCTTGATTTCTCTCCAAATTTTTTGGTATTTCATGCATGTCTCTCATCTCTAATCTTGTATTTTTTTTATCATGGCATAAATTGATTCAATATTCATATGATTTAATTATTAGTTTTGAATGGGATTGAGGGAATTTAATGGTGGTTACTTGCATTACTTTTCCCATGATTTAAATATGTTATTCATGCATTGGTTAATGGTTTTTGGTATTGAATGGGTGCATGGTTATAGGGATTGTAATGAAGAACATGAGTTTTACTAAATTGATGGATTTTGACTTGATAATGGCATTAACCTCAACCCACCTTATAAATTTAGTTTCAAACATGAATAATTGTATAATGTAACTTATCTTTTGATATCAATTTATTTCATTAAAGAATAAATGAATAAAATAGATTTGAAAGACCCTTGGAGGCCATGGTTTGAATTTTAAATAGAACTTGGGAGTCTAATGGTTACATGGATTGGTTCGGCATAATTATATAAACTTGCAAGCATAAATGGTATGACGATACCAAGTGGTAAATGCCTTAATATAAGACCCTTGGGTTAATGGTTGGATTTATGTGCAAACTATTTTATGTTGGCTTTAAAGAAAATTGTGCAGCCCATCGTGAAGGTGTAGTTCCAAGAGGACTAACATTGGAAACCATGTTTACCAATGTGGGGGTATATATAACCATGTACTTGGTATGCACATTATATTTTTGAATGGCTATCGCCTTTGTGTCTTTTGCCTTTCCTTCAAATTCCTCAATTTGTGCGGCTAACACGCATTAACACCCTTTCAGTAGGAGAAGATGAATCCATATAGCCGTGGGTGCCATTGGGATAGAGAGAACTACACAGTTCAGGTTAATGGTTTAAACTCTCATGTTCATGGCCCTTGTCCCTATCCTAACATTCTATATATTTATATATAATTATTGTGCATATGATTTGACTGGTTTTTGGCATTGACATTATTTTATCACTTTCTCAAAGTTACATGCCAGTGCTTACCCCCACTGACTGTCTCTGGATGCTACATTATTTCATGATGTAGCATCTGAGGGATTTTATATTATTCCTGTACAACATTAGGTGGTTTCATTGGTTGTCTTGTTATGAAGTGGTGAGCCTCCATCTTTTGGAAAGCCCTGTAATTTTGTTAAGTTTCTTTTCATATTTTGGATTCTCTTTTTTCATAGTCGGGGGCATGTCCCGACATAGTTTTATATCCTGTTTTAGAGGTTTTTGTAGACAAGTATGGGTTGGATGTTTGTTTTAATTCATATAACTCTGCTTTGGTTTATCTATTCTTTTTATCATCATGTTTGGTTGGCTTCTACTATATTCTTTTATTGTGTTTTGGATGCTAGACTAAGGGGGTGGTCTT
>NC_061115.1:174138456-174181573 GCF_002878395.1 Capsicum annuum | reverse complement strand
ATCTTGATCTTTGCTTTCGGACTTCCATCAAAGTGATGTAGTTGTTGTGGCTTGAGATAATAAATGAAATTTGAAAAGATTTAAAAGATTATGTTGCTGATTTGACCGATCCTGACTTAAGTTGCCTACATATCCTAGAATAGGAATCAAGTCAAAACGTAGTTTCATGTGAGGGGAATCAAGAAAAATTTGGCGACAAGGGTGGGTATGCGGAGAATGATAAGGTTGATAATCATGAACTTACTTTGGAAAGCTCATTTGGTCATTTGCTGAAGCGGTTCGTTTTATGTATGAGTCTTCAACATCTTATGGCTTTTTCTTGTGCTAACGATTAACATCAAAGAATTTCTTAATTTGAGCAATGCTTTTGAAAGTTGTTGGAGTCGATCAAGTATTGACATTTGCATCTCAATGTCGGTTCCTTCATGTCATGGTTTTAAGCAGAAGAGTAGTGAATGTGTTGTATAAGCTACCTTCATATTTAGTCTTACCGACTTGCGTTTTGATGAAAACAAAAGGCTTGGGTACATGCGTGAGTCTTCTCTGCGTAAACTTTGAATATTTCTTGGGTGCCTCATTGATAGTCTCCTTATCTTGTGGGCGTCTTCGTATATAAACACTTTTTGGGTCCACTACAGTCTTCCTTTCGTGTATCTATTTGAAAAGAAATAACTTGCAACAATAGACACAACAACCTTTTTGGTTGTTGCGTAATCATTGCCAGTTGAAAATGTCTTCAAAGTGGAGTGCCCCTTTTGGACACCAACGACACTTTATGCAGAAGGGTTTCTGCGATCGTGTAATCTTGTGTTGATGTGGTAACCCTTTTGAGTCACCCATAATGCTAGTGGAATGATGACCTCTTTGGTTATTTCCAATAATTCTTCGTATACAATCTTAGATAAGTTTTGCACATCTTTGTATCAATACTACTTATAGATTCCTCTTGAGTCGTCAATCTTTGGATTATCTTGCGCATTATTTGATGTTGGATACAAGGCGACTTATAGATATCCTTTGAATTGTTAGCCTTTAGGTAATCTTGCGCACTATCCGACTTTGGATAAGAGACGACTTACAGATATCCCTTCAATTGCTAGCTTTTAGGTGTTCCTGCACATCTTCCGACCTTGGACATAATATGACTTATAGATATCTCTCAAATTGTTAGTCCTTGGGTAATCCTGCACATAATCGATCTTGGATATGACGCAGCTTATACAGAACCCTTTGACATACAAATTTAATAATCTCGCATATTCTCTGGTAAGGATTTAGTCGCGACTTATGGGTAACCTTTGGACTATCAATTTAGGTAACCCTGTATACTATCCGGTTAGGATGTTATTGCGTCTTACGGATGACCTATGGGCTATCAACTCAGACATAATCTTGCACACTATCTTATTTCAAACAGTATGACTTATAGATGATCCTCAAATTTTCAATTTCAAGGAAATCTCATATGACGTTCATTTTCAGATAGCGACTTAAAGACGAATCATATGTTTTTGATGAATTCAGATGCTGATTCATAGGATGATGAGATATCCTCGATGTCAACGTATGCTATGTCACGTGTCAATAGATATTGAATGTTGATATCCTCAATTGATGTATTAGTTATAATCCAAGCTTGAACGCTTTTAAGCATATTTTAGAAATCCTCTTGAAGATTTGGTTAACCTCCTTATGACTGAAGTAACGAGTGTCTGATCCTGTGCTGATCGTCGATGTGATTTTAGAGCATTTGTATTGATAGTATCTTTTAATAGTATTTTTAGAAAAGATCTTTGGTTAAGTAGTGGAAGTGTCTTCTGTATTGACCCTTGGTGCATTTCTCTCGATATTGTAGTCAATTCATCCCCTGTTGACGTCTTGTAGCTCTAATGATGTCTTGCATTATCTGGTACAAATTAACCTTTATTGTAACATTTCCAAGTAGAAAGTCCTAGCCTTCATTGATTTTTGAAACGTTCTTCAAACTTTTTCCCCAGTCTCTTTGAGAGACTTTCTCGATGATTCTTCGCTGCGTATCTTGGGATAGTATCGTATCGGGTTTTATGGATACCATTGCGTTCAAGTTTCTCTTGTCATTAGGAAAAAATAGAATTTTTTATTATAAAAGGACCGAGCCTTATATAGGCAGCCTACGTATCCCGCCGAGGGAAATCAGGTCACACGTAGTTCCAACTACAAAAGGGGAAATGATTCTACTTAAGTACGAACGAACCCGATGAGGGTTGCCTATGTATCTCACAATGAGAAATCAGGTCAGAACGTAGTTCTGATACATGATAATTAGAGGAAATCCTATGTCTTCAAATATAGGACTATGTTGCCTACTTCTGAGTCAATCAACTTGGATTTATCACTATTGCATTCCCACTAAAGTTAATCGCTTCTATGTAGGATGGCTTATATGAAAGCCTTGCCGGCTCGGCATGAAGGATGGTGTCCCTTATGTCATATACACTCTTCCATTTTTATGACTGGGCATTGGATCAATATTTTTATTTGGTTGCACTTCGACACATTGGATTACCCCGGCCTTGGTTAAGCACTCAATTCTATGCCTTAACCTATGACAATCTTGAGTGTCGTGCCCCTAAACTCTAGAGTAAAATGTACATCGCTTTCTTTCATCAAACCATTTAGGTAATGGGTTAGGAATCTTCCCAAGCTCGGGTTGCAGTATATTTGCACCTCTCAATCTTTTGACCAAATGTGTCAATGGTTCAATAAATTGTGTGTGACTTCGATTGTGCTTACCCTTCGAATTTTGTCTAAGCGCAAAAAGTGTCGAATTTTGATAAACTGACAATTGGATTGGTACGCATGGTTGTGGTGGATTTTGGTATGTGGAAGCTTGGGGTTGAAGGTAATTTTGTTGGTTATTGTAGTCATAATGTAGTTTGTGACTCGATATTTGCATCAGTTCATTATTAGGATTTTAAAGTGATTGGGATGATTCAGGTATTGAGTGGTGTGGTATCACAATAGACACTTCTTCTTCATTCTCTATCTTGTCTCCTTCGATGAACTCTAATCGAGTAGACTCGATCAAGTTATTTGCCGACTTAATCTTTCCAGAGTTAATCGCCTCTTCAATAAAATTCCCCATTTTGACACAGTCAGTAAACTTCTGCCCCAATGTGGACATTATTCTTTCAAAATAGACACCCTTTTGACTGTGGATAAAATACTTTGTCAATTCACTTTCATCCATCGGTGGTTGAACTTTTCCTACTTCGGACCTCCATCATCGAGCATATTCCTGGAATGATTTAGAGGGCTTCTTCTGTATACTAATGAGGGAAAGTCGATCAGGTGCGATTTCTGTATTAAACTTGAAACGATTCATAAAGTCTTTAGCCGTGTCGCTCCATTTGTGCCAATGACGAGAGTCTTTTTTGGTGTACCAGGTGAGCGCCTCACCATACAGATTTTTGATAAACAACTTCATTATGAGCTTCTCATTTTTGCCAATCCCGACCAATTTATCACAATATGTTCTTAAATGAGTATAAGGATCGCCGGTTCCATCAAATAAGTTGAACTTAGGTGACTTGAACCCGACTGGCAAATCAACATCTGGATGGATACATAAATCTTCATAGTCTAAATGCTTGCTGACTTGAGTTTCTTGGAGGTGTTTCATTGCCCGCTTTAGATTATGAAGCTCGTTTACGATCATGTCATCTTCTTCTTTTGTCCCTGAATTCTTCAAAAACCTACTTTTAGTAGGTATGGTGAAAACGGGTGTCTCAGTCACACATATTGGAGAAATATATGGTTCTCAAAAGGTAGCATAATTTGTTTGTTGAATATCACAAGAAGATGTGACAACATTGGGATGTGGGGTGCAATAAGGAAACTTATGGGAGTTGATGGGTGTGAACGGGGATGATGGATTTCTTAAGCCAACAGTTGTTGTGGGAGGTTGCACTGACAAATAGTGTTCATGTATTGGAGTTCCTAGTGACGAAAAAAAAGGTGGGCGTGGTAGAGTAGCCATGGATGGATATGCGGGGTCCCTTTCTTGGTGTAGTTCTTCTCTTAACGTCTTGAGTTGTTGCTCCAAAAGAAGAATACGTTCATCCTTATCTGCATTATCTTGTCTTTTGAAAATCCCTGATATGTTTGCCAGCATTGGAATACTTCTGGTCGGGTCAATGGTATTGGTGTTCATTATATATCTTAAGTTAGCTAGTTCTATCGATCAACACAATCAACCTTTATTGGGGAAAAATGTAAACACAAATGAAAGTTCAAGAGTTAGTTCATGTCGATGGACAAGCACATTCAGACAACGTCGAGTAAGCGTATCTTATATTGTGGAGCCTCATTTTGCCAGAGGTAGACCTTCGTCCAAACAAAATGATATAGATGAATCTAGATTTTGACACATTTTGGATTTAGAACAATTTTAAGTTTTCTTGAAGAGGGAATGTATCCAATAAGGGCGGCTTAAAAAGGCCTATATAATCGATAAGAATTGATAGAAGCAGGCTAAAATGATGCCTTTAAGAGAGTGAGTATCTCAAGTCTCATTATTGATGAATGAGGATCATGTGGTAGAGATATCGAACGGAGGAGAAGTATCGACAATGCCTCATGCTCATTGGCTAGAAAGAGTTAGAAGTAGGTGAAGATGAATAATATTCCACATTCATTGTTTTGAAGAAGGGTGTCAAATAATTGTAGAGTTTTGAATAATATTATACGTCTGTTGATTAGAAAAAGGAATCAAACATTGGAAGAATGCTTAACGACATTCCACTCTAGTTTAGATAAAAAAAGTTAGATGTAGGTGGAGTTTTTAGTGACATTCCCTATCTGCAGACTTGAAAAGATAGTCGAATGAAGGCAAAGCATTTTTAGAACACTCGGCATGGACTTTGAGAAAGATATTTGTGAAGTGGAGTTTTAACAACACTCTGTATTCGTGAAAATGGTGTCAAATGTTGGCTAGTTTGGGTAATACTTTATGTCTATTGACGTGAAAATTATGTTGAATGAAGGAAGAGTAAAAGAAGGCCAATTTGATTGTTCTGAATCCATTAATGTTCGATTTCTGGATTATCTGAATCAGTTCTAATACAAAATATGTCATAAAGGTTTCATAACCTTCTGACGAAAGGGTGGCTTCCTAGTTGCGAAGACGATGCCTTAGACCGTCCCGCCTAAGGTATATGCAATATGACCTATTACTAGAGTAGGATTTTTCCCTAAATGTTCAAGAGTAGGACTGAATATTTTTGAGAAGGTGCACTAACCTAACTGCACCGACTCTGAAACTAAGGAATCCAAATAAGGTTCGGAGGAGTGCAGTACACCCCTCACGTGTACCACAGTGTGTGAATTGTGTACGGCCAAAGACTCGATAGAAAAATGCAAGTGATAAAGCTGTAACAAGTAGTGTTATTCAAACAAATAAGGAACGCAAGTTTGGATTTGGCTTGCGTCCTTTCACACATAGCATGATATAAAAATATGTAAAACAAATAACATGATAAAGCATAAAAATCCTAAACTAAGCATGATAAAAAAATGTAAAGAATTTATAAGAAAATTCATATAATTTACAGTGTAATAGGTAAATAATTTAATCATTTACAAAAAATGTAAAAATACCTCCCTTGATTGAAAATTGAGTAGATCATGGTTAGAACCTGTTGTCATCCCCAGCAGAGTCGCCATTCTGTCGAGCCCTATTTTTACCTGAGGTTTAAACGAGCACGACGTTATGGACTATAAAAGAATAAAAATTTGCACAGAGTTGCCACCTAATTTTTAAGGAAAATAAGGAAACCTAATGAAGTATTAACATGTGATTAATGTTTTAGTCTGCGAAAAACCAATTGAGATTCTAGGTAAAGGTTCAAGTTATTCCGAAGGGAAGGGGTTAGGCATCCTTCATAATCCACAAGTGTGGTATCCGACTAGACTAAATTTTTCAAAGAGGGAGGAGGTATAAAAAATAATGTAGAAGTGTATGTATTAAATATAAAATAATATAAATGTTTGAAATTATGTAAAGATGTATGTATATTAAATATATAAATAAAACATGTTATTATAAAAAATGTAAAAAAATATATGTGAAAAGAAAAGTATTTTATGTTGTGTGAAAGAAAGTATATCTTGATATGTCATGAAGAGAAAGAGAAAAATAATGTTCTTTATTTGATTAAAGTTTATGAAAAAGTAAAGATTTACTTTAACAAAAAGATCACAATGTCTATGATGTCAAGTATGTAAACTAATTTGATTAATTTAATTTATTAGTGTAAACGTTAACAACCTAAGTTTGCATAAATGTGAGGTGAAGTTGTATAAAAAAATTCCGCCCAACACCCCCAAAATAAATTTTTCACTATAATAACATTTGTACAAATATAAAAATACAATACAAAATTAAAAGGGCCTCTTTGAATGCAACTCTCGACGAGTAATCCAAATAACCTGTATAAACACTTGTAAAAATGTTAGTAACGAATAAATAATAAGAAAAATAAATTGAACAAGTATGTGTGTATATAAAGATTTAAAAAGATATTTTTTTGTTAAAAAGTGGGCTCAGATAATGTCATGACTGCGAAATGGTTGCTCAATTAATTGGTCCTCCTAAATCGTCTTGCAACGAAGTGGTTGCTCAATTAATTGGCCATCCTAAATCGTCTTTCCAAGATATGAATTGTAAAATTTTATATTGTTATAAAGTTTCATCATCGCCCATAAAATATTTTTTATTACGTATTTGTATACGTAAAATCCGTCTTTTGTTTACGGAGGCCTCAAAATTAATAATAATTTTTTCATTAGCAAAATATGTAGTATCCATTCACTATCAGTGTAAATAAATGAGAAGGACAAAAATCGTTCAAAAGTCACTCCAACAACAGCAAACTCAAGGTAAAAAAAAATGGTCAATAATAGTGATGATAAAATAGCAAAGCAAACAAAGACAAACACACTATCTAATTAATTCAAATATCCATCCAAATAACTTTGACCAGATCTGTGTAGTAAAAGAAAAATATTAGAGAAAAAGGGCGGTTCGTGGCTGTTTCTCGGTGTTGGTAGCGGCAGTTTTAGTGGTTGATGGCGGCAGATCTGGGAAGAATTTCGATGCTCACCAGTCATCATCTCTGGCGAGCTTGCAGCGAGACGTAAAGGGAAAGCTTGTAACGTGGGGGTGGTATTATTGGGCGGCTGTTTTGGGGAAGAAAACCATATGGAGGAGGCGCGTAAGGTCGGATGAACTGTTGGTATCTACGGAGAAGACGAAAGCTTAAAAATGGAAACTATGTAGTAGGCGTCTGTATATATATTTATATGTGTGTCATTGCTGTTGATGGTAAAAAATAAAACAAAAATGGAGGTTGTTTTTCTATGTATGCGTGTGTTTATGTGTTTTTATATATATTTTTTGTGTGTGTTTTTGAAGAGAAAAATAGAATAAATAAAATATGCTTGTATATTTATGAATATGTGTGTGGGTTTGCAAAGGAAAAATATTTATAAGTTGTAAAAAATAAATATATGTGTATTTTGAAAGAGAGGAAAAAATGAACAAAAATGTGTGTCCAAAATGTGTCTTCCCACCACCTATTTAAACAAAAAATTGAGCACCCCTTTTATCCAATGGATAAAGGGGTGTCCTCTCTTTTTATAATTGAACACCCTTAGGTCCTTAAGTTATTGGTCAAAAGATTTTCATCCTTTTGATCAACAGAAAAAGTAATTATTCAAAGGGTAGTGTCATTGAGTCGTTATTGTCAGATGTGACAAGACAACACTGAATGGTTATTGTTGGACGTGACAAAATATTATTGTATAGTCGCTGTCGGATGTGATAAGACATCAAATTATTATACTGCACAAAAATAATTGATCCGACTCAGCGTTTGCAGACTGTAAAATTTAGATGTTGAATGAAAAAATGTAAAGACTATTAAAATTATTAAAGTATAATTAATTTAAAAATTCTGTAAAATATATATATAAAGTAATGTCGTGCACGTGCACAAATATTTGTAAAATAATAAATTGATAATAATAAAAAAATTTATTAATAAATTATAAAGAGTAAAAAAACCTAAAGTAAGGATGAAAATCAATAATTTGTTATCAATTGTAAAAAATATGTGAAAGTTGTATTTTGTGCTCTTTAACGGTAAAGAAACCTGAATACGTTATTTTTAAGCACGGAGAGCAAAAATTGAGTGTCAACAGTACATACTGTAACGCCCCAAGACTACACCCTAGGCGTTACACGATGCTTATAATCCCGAAGGACCACCTGCTGTGAGCACTAAATAATAATATTACTGAAAATATATGCGGAAGTTAAGCTAAAACTGCATAAGGTTCATAAAATGGAAGTAAATACTGATAATAATACTGAAAAACTAAACATCTTTCTGAAATAGTCTAGTCTAAAAGCCTCTAACTGTATGAATGTAGAGTTTATAGGACAAGCCTAACTAACTCTGATTGCTAAACATACTGTACTACTGGGATGCTAAAATAAATAACTCTATCCTCAAAATATAAGGACTCACGACTATAACTATTGCTGATAGCCTGAGCGGCTAGGTACGGTCAGGAGCCCATAAGTCTGGACCTATGATATGAGACATCATAGCACAAAAGAAAGAGTATGCATCAGTACTTTAAATGTACTAGTATACTAAGTAAGGCAGGATGATATACATGGGTTCATAAACATGAGATGATAACTGACTGAATGAACATCATGAAATAACTCAATAGGAATGCACGCAAAATTGTAACTTCTGATCATGATGACTTTGCAATACTGTGCACATAACCTCTGGTTGAATAAAACTCTGAGTTTTGGCAACTAAATACTGATAATTGAGGTTTAAACTGATACTGAAGTACTGAATTTTGATGACTAAGTAACTAATAACTGATGGCCATAGTTCTGTAGAACTATCTAAGTTCTTTACTAAATTTTGAAACTGAATACTAATTACTGAGTACTGAATACTGAAACTGTAACTGTAGGAGTGTTCATCTAACTGACATACCCTGATTTTAAGATGAGTTGGGGTCCAACCTGTAATCCTAGTTGGAAGGGTGTTAGCACCTTGCCAAGGGATACTAACAATGTTGTGTTAAGCCTAATCTGGCAGGAAGACTCATGAATTGTATATATGGTTGCGTTAACCCTAATCTGGAAGGAGGATGACTTACCCTATGCTAGCTACGTAGTTCTGTAACACAGGGACTGCTACTAAAGGTCAAACCCTCTGCTAGCAGAAATACCCCTATCCCTTGATTCGCTTGGTGCTGAATCCTACTCTCAACTGAATAGACACCAAACTTATCACTAGATTGTACTAGGATTGTCTGAACTATTACTGATCATGTTGGCTGACTGAACTGGACTGAGTTCACTAAGTTTTTTAACTGACTGAGTATTACTATTTGTGACGTTGTTGAGGCTATTTTGTGGCTACTGTAATTCTAGGTAAACAACTACATTATCAGGTATTGAATACCCCCAGAACTCGATAACATTAATAGTAAAACATGACAAAATCTTGAAGGCATTACATTAGTTACTTGTCCACCATGCATTCATTTAGACATTTTGCCAAATATTTGAGAGGCATGAACTTGTACATGAATGGGACCACATGATAATAGGCCATGAATTCACTACTCAATTTACATAGGCATTCAATCAAACACTTGGGGAGCATAATTAATGCACATAGAAATCATTAAGATATAAAAATCATGGCTACAACATTCAACTTGCAAATTCAAGGGTTTAATATGGGGATCACATGATTCTACTTACTTGCTAATTAATTCACTTGAAACTTGTGTGAATCTTGATTTGAAAACCATACAACAATACATACATAAACACAATCTAATTCAAATATGTAAATCATGAAATCAATAAACTTGTAGTTTTAAAAGGATTCTTGAACTCCAAGGATAGAAGGAAACCCAAGGATGAACACCTAACATACCTTGATTGTTGATTTCTTGAGAATTATGGTGAATTCTTGGGACTTGAATCTTAAGCTCGATGAACTAGGGTTTGTTCTTGAGAGGATTTTGAGAATAAAGAATGAATTTTGCCCTTTGTGGGGCTTAATCTCATGTTTTAGCTGAATTAGGTGAGGGGAAAAGGACCTAATTTCCCTTGAAAAGTTGGATTTTTAATGAGCATAAACTGCCTAGTGACGCAATACTCGACGCACCGCGTCGATCCCATGGCTAACATAACATGTCGTGATCGCATTGGCTCACTAGAAATTGCACTAAAGGCCTTTTCCAGCGACGCTGCAGTTGACGCATCACGGAGATGTGGTCAAAGCGATGGCCGATGCGTTGCGCCGAGATCGCATTGACTTACTATTTTGGACATGCAATTAAGCTTCTAACAATGTCTGAAAAATCAAAAACTCACCTGAGGTGACTTATTGACATCCTTGATCATGAATCGACTTAAAATTGATATTTAAGGCCATAAGTATAAAAAATAAGATCATCCTATTACGAAGGTTAAAACGATTCTAAGTCTTAACATTTGCTGAATTTTTCTAAGTCTGGGACCCCTTTTGGCATGCTATGAAGGACTCAAATGACTAGGATTTGCGAGGTCTTACACAAACTTTATCCCACTAGTAGGTAAGCCAAACCGTGGCCCGATGCTATAAACACTGGGCTGATTTAGTAGAAAGTGGGATGCATTCAAGAAATATGCATCTAAAATACTTCCAAGCAACAAACTACAGAATAATAATATGGAAGATTAATAAGAGAAATAATAACAATTCGCGACCTAATAGTGTCAGTAAAAGGGCCTCTAATCCAAAAAGAGTATGATTACTATCATAGTCAAATATATATCATTCTCGAAATAAAATTACTAAGCAAAAATAGATTAAGGAGAAAAGGTCAACCAAAGCTCCGAGAGCTCACACTGTGTCTAAACTCTAATCTACACAATCACAGCTTCAAGGATGGAACCTATTACTTGAATCTGAATCAAAAAGGTACAGAAGTGTAGTAAGAGTACCAAAGACACGAGTACTCAATAGGAATCATAGGTCGCCAGAGCTAAATCATAATATAAATATGATAAAATGTGATATAGGTAATGCTAAGTCAAGGTAAGAGGGCAAATAATGCTCCTAATACTGTAAATAAATAACTGAAAAAATGATAATAAAGAAAACATAGCTATGACCTACAAAACTGGCCCCCATAAGCCAGTAAGTACAATAACATAAATAACCCAGTGTGCCCCCCATAAGCCCAAAGAGTGCATTCAGAAAAAGTAATAACCAGAGTTATACTAAATAGCAGTATCTCAAAATAATAATCATGGATCCTTCCATACTAAAATACTGGGCTCGAAATGGTTTCATAACCGTCATAAATAACCTCTCAATGCCAAACTTAAATCGAGATACATTATTATTTATTGGACTTGAATTAGAACTTATATCATCATTTGCCGGGCTTGAATTGAAACTCATAGTCATAAATCATCTAACTCGAACTGAAACTAATATCATCTCACCAGAACCAATATATAATCAAGCAACATATGTCTAAAACTTTTTAACCTCAAAGTATGAATTTAGATGATGAACATGCCCATAAAATCGACAAGGAGTTGATTGTATTCTTCACCTAAGATGGGAGGGAGGGGTCCACTTCTAATCCCCAAAATTCATTCTAATGTAGATTCTACCCCGAACTAGGCTAAAATATCTAATTTTAGTACTAGATATTAAATAATCTACATTTTAGTCCTAAGATAGAATTCCACCTAAAGAATGAGAAGCTAGGTCAATCAGGCCTAATTTGCGGCTACTTAATTGACTAAAAGATCAAAATTATACTTATTATACCTCCAAGACCTAATTTTCAATCCACATATAGAACATTATCATAAATATACCACAATTTAGCCCAATGCCGAAGAAAGCCTGGTGAAATTTGCTAAATCAATAATTTCTACTTTTTAGAAGCTTCGGCAAAATAACACATTCTCAAAAATAATAATCTACTCATCAATACGAGAAAAATGGTACCCATATTGCATTTTTATGCGTTGGATTCAAATTCACATAAAAATCCCATACAAGGCCCGCTTGCAAAATTGCACTTTTAAAATCATCAACACGTCTCTCTATGCTTAAGGAACATTTACTCTCAGGAATGAATAAATTTCGAGCTCAAATATTAGTAAAATCAACCCCAAAATAATATACAGATTTTAAATAAATAATTAAGAAATTAACCATGAATTAAATGGAAACTTACCAAGATTTTGATGAAGAAATGAGAAACCCAATCTCACAATCACCCCAAATCTCTCAATAATCACTCTACCCGTTTTCCATACTTTCCAAGGTTTTTTAGATCTTAGAATTTTGAAAAATGGGAAAAAATTGGGCTAATAGGGAATTAAATAGGCTGCAGGTGTTGCTTAAGAAGCTAATGGATCGCTTAAGATATCCCTGCCTAGGGCCCCACCTTTGCTTAAGTGGTTAGAACGTTGCTTAAGTGATCAAACCATTGCTTAAGTGGTCCGACTTGGATGGACCTGACTGCTTAAGCAACCACTTGGCTGCTAAAGTAGCAGTGTCGCTTAAGCAGATGCACCAATTGGGTAGTGCACCAGCAGAGACTTGGAAAATTTCAAGTCTTCGCTGGCCTTCGAGATTTATTCAAAATCCTATAAACACAAATGAACTGTGCTATCCTATAAAATTAGACATTTCAAACTCAATGATGCTGTCAAAAATTCCATCTAAGGTCATTTTGATGAAAAGTAGTCCCCACAGCCATGGGACATTTTTATAAATTCTTGGTCAATGTTGTAACACCTCGAGTCTGTACCCCGGATGCTACATGGTTCTTATGACTCCGAAGGACCACAAGCTAACCCATCACTGATATCTGCTGTGAGCACTGAATAATCACACTGTAATAATAATAATACTAAAATAAATGTAAAAATTATGCTGAAGCCGCCATAAGGTTCACAATTGAAAATAAATACTGAATACTGATATATGAATACTAAAAACTGAATATCTATCTAAAATACTCAAGTCTGAAAGACTCTAACTGTCTAAATATGGAGTTAATGGGACAAGTCCCCAACTAACTCCGTCTACTGAATGCTGAACTACTAAAATACTGAAAGATAACATTGTCCTCAAACTATGAGGACTCACCTCTAAATCTGCTGCTGATAATCTTGGCTACTAAGTACGGTCAGGAGCCCATGCATCTGAACCCATGATAAAATACATCATAGCACAAAATAAAAGTATATGTCAGTACTTTGAATATACTGGTATGCTAAGTGAGATAGGCTGATATGCATGGGTTCATATGCATGGACAACAACTAGCTAAGTAACATAGATGTAACAGAGTGAGAGTACATGTATGAATACATAAACTGTAATTGAGATCAGGTTAACACTGGATACTGAGTTCTGAATACTGATTAATTGATAGATGAGTTTACTGATACTGCAGTACTGATAACTGAGTGACTATTTCTGATAGTCCTAATTCTGTAGAACAGAACTAAGTTCTTTAATGAGCTGGGTGACTCTGTCTGACAGTCCTGAATTTGTAGAACTAAACTGAGTTCTATTCTGAGACTGAAACTAAAATTATGGGATATAGTTATCTAAATGACATGCCCATCTCCAAATGGATTGGGATCCAACCTGTAACCCCAGTTGAAAAGGTGTCAATACCATGCCATGGGTAAAGACAAGTTGTGAGTTACCTCTCTTTGACAGGAAGCACTTTTGTCAACCCTCACTGGTAGGAAAACTCATGTGACATGTATCAACCCTAGTCTGGTAGGAAGATATCTCAACCTAAGCTAGATACGTAGTTTCGTAACATAGGGATTGCTACTAAGGGTCAAACCCTATGCGGGCAGGAATGCCCCTATCCCTAGGTTCGCTCTGTGCTAATTCCTACTCCTAACTGAATAGACATTGAACTGATTTCTAAACTATACTAGGCTTGACTGAACTGTTACTGATCATACTGTCTAAATGAACTGAACTAAGTTCACTAAATTTTGAACTGACTACTGAATCGATACTGGGACTGATTACTGAGTATTACTGTTCATGACACTATTGATACTGTTCTGTAACTACTGTAGCTCTAGGTAAACAACTAGATTTTTGAGTATTAAATACCCCCAAGACTCAAAAATATAAAAAGTAACATACTGCATGACTTTAGTAGCATAATAGTACTTTCTTACTAATAATGCATTTATTTAGACATTTTTGTCAAACACTTGATATACATGAGCTTGTGCATGACTGAAATCACATAATAACATGCCATGCATACACTAGTCAATTCACATAAGCATTTTGACAAACACTTGGGGAGCATGGGTATTTCACATATCAATAAACATGTAATACTATCATGGATCCTACATTCAACATGTAATTTAAGAGTTCAACATGAAGTTCACATAATTCAATCCACAATTAACTAGTTTTCATGGAATTTGTGATAAATCACGGAATTGAAAACCATTTAACATCATAATCAAGATAGCATTCAAATCCAACATGAAATCTATGAAATCATTTAACTTGTAATTTAAAAGAGTTTCTTGAACTCCAAGGGTTGAAGGAAACCCTTGGATGAACACTTCACATACCTTGGTACTTGAATTAATAAAGATTAATGGTGAATTTCTTGAAGCTTGAATTGAAATTAGATCTCCTAGGGTTTTGTTCTTGAGTAATTTGAGAGAAATAATGAACGTTTTTGCTCTAGGAGTGATTAATTTCATGTTTTAAGGCCTGAATAGGGGTGGAAAAATGACCCAAATACCCTCATGGATGTGGATTTTTAATGACTAAAAATGGGTCCAGTGATGCGTATCCCAATGCACCGCATCGATGGGGTTGATGCGATAGCTGAAGCATTAAGTCGAGTCTACGTTGGCTCATTGAAAATTGACACTGGGAGTTGGAAAAAACATTTATCAATGTGATAGGTGATGCACTGCGTCGAGATTGCTTTGATCCACTGGTATGGACTTCCAAAAATGATTCAAATAATGTTTGAAAATCCAGAACATGTCCAAGAACACCTACTGACATACCTGATCATGAATCAACTAAAAACCAATACTTTAAGGTCTTCAGGATCGGGAAATAGGATCACGAACTTATGAGGCTAAAAATAATTCTAAGTGTAAATTTTTGTAGCACATTTAAGACTTTTTAACTTGAAATAATTGTAAGTTCTTAAGTAATTATTGGTGTTTCTGATGTTATTTCTTAAGATTTTGTAGGTAAGTCAAGATACATGGAAATAAATAACAATGGAGCAAAAGAGTAAAATCTGGTACAAGTGAGCTGATATAAGTCTGACGGCATTTCTTGCAAGCCGTCAAAGATGTGGTAAGCTACCAAAAAAAGGCGTCAGGAAGAACAGTGAAGAAGAATTGCTGGATAAAGGTGATGACATTCTCAATATGTCGTCACAAGTGTGGTAAGCCGTCAGAAGATGCCGTTAAGTGGGACAGAACATGGTGAAATAAGCTGAAGGTCTGATGACATTTGCTACATGCCATCACTCCTTTAGTAAGCCATCGGAGAACATCATCAGAGTGAGGCAGAACAGGTTAAGAAGGCACGACTTATGACAACATATCTAAGACACCATCAGAAGCCTGACGATCAACACCAATATGTCATCACCTAAATCCAAGCCCAGCTGTGATTTTGTTATTTTATTTCCATAATTAGGATTTAGTATAAATAACATATTTTAGGGTTTTAATTTATAATTCATCTATCAGACAATTAACCTAGGGAAGATAGGCACATAACATTGCTCTCTTACATCAATTATTCTTCTTGCTTTTATCAACTATTTTTGGGTTTCTACCTTGTGATTCAATCGAAGAAACTACTTGTTGTTTTCCATCTAATCTACATTATCCTTATCATAATGAATTCAACTTGTGATTTCGTTAATCAAATCATGAGCGGTTAATTCCATTAGTCGGGGTTATGAGATCCATAGATTAGGGTTTGATATGATACTAGGTGTTTAACGGATTTAAAGAGTAGTCGAACATCTTGAAATTCTGTTGTTTTAACTGAAATCTAGTAGTTGCAAACATTAGGTTATGACTTAGGTTTTATTTACTTCTAATGGAGAAATAGACTAGAGGACGTGAATTATCAATAGGGACTCGGAAGATACCAACCTTTTGTTTAATGATTAATGTAGTAACTGGATTAATCTGCCTGAGATAACATCCTATTGGAAATAGATAAGTTATCTAAGTTTGAGAGAATTAGCTAATAAATTGTCTAGTGAGGTCGAGAGATAAGTCAGATAGTATATCATCAGGGATATTCTGTTGTTCTAATCATTTTGAGAATCTCTAGCATTACCTAGTATCTGCCAATTCCCAAAACCCTTGATGAACATAGCTCTGGTTTCCTATTTATATTGATTACAATCATTAATATTGAAGTGATAACATTACTTGATACTTTCAATACCCCCATCTTAATTTATATTTTCATACCATTTGTTTGAATTGAACTTGTAGCTATAGCTTTAAATTAGCTTAATCGCCACTCACATTGTTCCCTGTGGATTCAACCCCAAGTCCAAAGTTGGGTAAATATATTGACGACGACCGCCTTACACTAATTTGAGGTGTAAGTTGAGCGTTATCAAAAATTGTGCCATGCAGGGGAACAATTTGGCGTATTGAGTTGGTTTGGAATTTTAGCCTACTTGCCTGAATTCAAACTTGTAAATATTTGTTTTTAGTTTTCTTTTATTTCTTGTATTAAGTAGATTTTTATTTTAGTTTACTTATTACTTTGGCGTCGTGGAATGAACATGATCTTGGTGGTTGGAAATATTATCTTAATGATCCATGTCCATATTGTGATGGACCTCACTTTTGGCAAGACTGTGGATATGCTCCCCGAAGAGAGATGTGTGCACCATCTCCATCCTATCGGGAGTATGATTGTTCTGTATGTGGTGGTCAAGATGGACATTAGAGTGATTGCCCAAATGCCCCTCCCCCTATTATGTTAACCTAAATTCTAGTTCTTCTTATGAGCCTAACAGGTCTTATGGTCAAGAAAAGAAAGAATGAAGCACCGAAAAGAGTGGCATGGAAGCTATGTTGCAAAGAATGTTGGATCTCCAGAAAGAAACATATGATATCATATGTGATATGCATTAAGACATAAGGCTAATCATTCATGAGGAGATAGATATAGAGTTCAATCATCCAAATCACTCTTTTACATTATGTTTTGATGATATCTTGTCTGCGAAATTGTTTAAAATAATGGAAAAGTGTGAGGATGAAGAGCAAGAATCCGATGTTGATGATGAGCTTGATGTTGAGCAACCCTTGGTGATTTCCCAGCCAATCGAACCATTCATTAATGAAGATGCCAAGGATAAGGAAATGGTATTAGAGTCAAAAGAATAAATTAAGCACAACCCTTGTGAAGACTCTAGTCCATTTTGGGGTAAAAATACTAATAGGGAAGGTGTTCCAAAATTAAGGGTTAGTGCTCATTCGAATCACTTTTCAACATTATGCTTAGTGGATGTGATGAAAGTCGAATCACCCAAGCAAATGATGAATTTTGAAAATGAGGAGGAAGATTCTTACATTTTGGAGTTTGTCCTTCCAAAAGGGTATACTACAATCCTAATATTGAAGGCCAAGGAGCTTAAAGATCGATGTCCATTTAGTGGCTATTTAAGATTAACACCGTTGCCAAATTATCCCACACAAAAGTTTGATGCAAAATTGGGCAAGCAGTTCAAGTTCTTCGAAGTGGCATAATAGAACATTCCTCATCATGCCCTCACATTTTCCCAACACACCCTGAAGATGTATTGATAAAAAATTAGGCCGACGTTTTAAATCCTCCAAGTGGAGATATAAATAATTATTAACAAGATATCTTGACGAAGTCTGAGTAGTCTAGATAACTGAGTCGAGCTGCGACGTCAAACCAGGTGCTGCTTGAGAGGCAACCCAAGGTATTTTATTGTTTGTATTAGTATTGTGTGATTGACATCAGATCTTTGCACCCATGGTGCCACAGGTATTTTTTAACTTTCTTATTTTGGTGTGACACATTGGAGACATTGCATGATTTTAAGTTGAGGGTGGGCCTACTTGTGGGTGATAATGTCCTCCTGGAGTTTTTATTATCGTGCCTCTTTTCCCCAGAGTTTGTTCCTAGTAGAACCGGCATGTTTAGGCGTACTATATTTGTTTTGTGATGTGTTGTGGTTAACTTGAGAAAAATAAGTATCTAGAGCCGTTGACATATTTTTTTTTATTTTTGAGACTGATAAACACCTCTTCGTTGGTCTATTTTATAACTATGTGATATACATTTATGTGTGACCACTGTGAATCTTCTTATGGCATTAGTACTAGTGACATAATATCCACTGCTAAACAATCACATGAAACGGATAAGTAGTAACTTGTGATGCACCTTTGTACTATGTGTGTGTGAGATACTACTTAGTTCCCTTTGTGTGTTAAATCCAAAACTTGCCCAGTTAGTCTCACCGTAGTTGAAAGATAGGGGTTAGGAAAGGATCATAGGCCGTTTTGATTTTCAAGTCACTTTTTGCCTAAATGACCTTCCCTCTATGTATGATATCTCTTGATCCCTATTTTGAGCCTAAATTGACCATTTCTTTCTATGACACCTATCACCTTCCTGTTTAGATCATAATGAACTTGTTTTGGCCTAGGTCCTCTTTGGACACTGTGCACCTAGACTTAGGTAAACAACCTAAGTTGAGGGTGGCTATCATAGGGGTGCGTGATGTAAACTGAGTATGAAGAAAGGTAGAATAAAAGGAAAAGAATAAGTGAAAAAGAATAAAAAGCTGGGTGGTGTGGAAGAAGAATAAGAAAAGAAAAAGAATGAAAAAGAAAAGACACATCCATCTCGAATAATGTGTGATCAAGAAAAGGAGAAAAAGAAGAGAAAGGTTAAGAAGTGAACCCCAAAAGTTAATGTAGTGCCAAGGAGGCTTAGTCACTCTAAATGTCATTGAATATCATACCAGCCCTTAGCCTACATTTCAAGCGGAAGAAAAGGCCTATAGTGATCCTAACTTACCTGTCAGGACATCTTGGTAATGAAAATAAAGGTAAGCATATGGTATTTGACAGGCATTGATTGGAATTTCTTTTTGAGGGTGAGTGTCTCTTGACCATCCCCGCATTGACATGCTTGAGTTCATATATGAGTGAGGAGGGACTTATTTATTATAAGGGCACATCGGTTGCATTGCTAGTTGTTTACTTATTTGGGTAGTGTAACTTGTACATATTCATGGTTATTGTTGCTTAATTGATGCCATATCTTGATTCCTTTGGGTCACATTGATAATCTTCATTGATATGCACAATTGGATTTATAAGTAATTGAACGTGGAGAGTGGCATGAGTTTTGAGCTAAACTTGATAATCAACTGTGATAGGTATCTTATGTGTCTCTTGGTTAAGCATCGTAGTATGGCGTTATGTAGTTGCTTGAGGACAAGCAATTGTTTTAAGTTAAGGGTGTTGATGTGCTAGATTTTTGTAGCACATTTAAGACTTTTTAACTTGAAATAATTGTAAGTTCTTAAGTAATTATTGGTGTTTTTGATGTTATTTCTTAAGATTTTGTAGAAAAGTCAAGATGCATGGAAATAAATAACAATGGAGCAAAAGAGTAAAATCTAGTACAAGTGAGCTGATATGAGTCTGACGGCATTTCTTGCAAGCCATTAGAGATGTGGTAAGCTACCAGAAAAATGCATCAGGAAGAATAGTGAAGAAGAGTTGCTGGATGAAGGTGATGACATTCTCAATATGTCATCACAAATGTGGTAAGCCGTCAGAAGATACCGTCAAGTAGGACAGAACATGGTGAAATAAGCTGAAGGTCTGACGACATTTGCTACACGCCGTCACTCCTCTGATAAGCCATTGGAGGACATCGTCAGAGTGAGTCAGAATAGGTTAAGAAGGCACGACTTCTGACGACATATCTGAGACGTTGTTAGAAGCCTGACGATCAACACCAATATGCCGTCACCCAAATTCGAGCCCAGCTGTGGTTTTATTATTTTATTTCCTTAATTAGGCTTTAGTATAAATAACATATTTTAGGGTTTTAATTTATAATTCATCTATCAAACAATTAATCTAGGGAAGAGAGGCACGTAACATTACTCTCTTACATCAATTATTCTTCTTGATTTTATCAATTATTTTTGGGTTTCTACCTTGTGATTCAATCGAAGAAACTACTTGTTTTCCATCTAATCATAAGTTATCCTTATCATAATGAATTTAATTTGTGATTTCATTCATCAAATCATGAGCGGTTAACTCCATTAGCCGGGGTTATGGGATCCATGGATTAGGGTTTGATATGATACTAGGTTTTTAACGTATTAAAAGAGTAGTCGAACATCTTGAAATTCTGTTGTTTTAACTGAAATCTAGTGGTTGCAAACATTAGGTTATGCCTTAGGTTTTATTTGCTTCTAATAGAGAAATAGACTAGAGGACGTGAATTATCAATAGGGACTCGGAAGCTACCAACCTTTTGTTTAATGATTAATGCCGTAACTGGATTAATCTACCTGAGATAACATCCTATTGGAAATAGATAAGTTATCTAAGTTCGAGAGAATTAGATGATAAATTGTCTGGTGAGGTCGAGAGATAAGTCATATAGTATTATCGTTAGGGATATTTTGCTGTTCTAATCATTCCGAGAATCTCTAGCATTACCTAGTATCTGTCAATTCCCGAAACCCTTGGTGAACATAGCTCTGGTTTCCCATTTATATTTATTCCAATCATTAATATTGAAGTGACAACATTAGTTGATACTTTCAAAACCCCATCTTAATTTATATTTTCGTACCATTTGTTTGAATTGAACTTGTAGCTATAGCTTCAAATTAGCTTAATCGCCACTCACATTGTTCCCTGCGAATTCGACTCCGACTCCAAAGTTGGGTAAATGTATTAACGATGAACGCCTTACACTAATTAGAGGTGTAAGTTGAGCGTTATCAACACTTAGCTGAAATTTCATTGTATGGGACCCCTTATCAAGCTCTAAGGGCTGAGTTAAGCTTAGAATTTTGTAGGGTCTTAGAATATCTCCCTTTTGGGAATATTCTTCCTCGAATGAGATTTACTAAGATGAGAATACTGGTAGACTGACCTTGCTTACTGAGCATGCATAACTGAAGTATGATTTGATGACTGAAACTACCGATACACTGAATTTTTATACTAAACATACATGACTAAAACATGACTAAATTCTGAGGACATGACACATGACTGAACTATTTAGTGAGGGTATGCATGATATGAGAATGCTATACAACTGAACTGATATCTAACTTATACAGGAAATCTTAATATGGAACTAAGTCAAGGAAAACTGTTATCTTGATCTGAATTTGAGTTTATGAAAAAGAGATGAGGATACTTGGTCCACATTTATGCTTCTGCTTCCCAGGTAGCTCCCTCAACAAACTGATTTCGGCAAAGAACTTTGACTAGTGGGTCTTCTTTATTCCTTAGTCTGCAAATCTGACGATCAAGGATTTTGGCTGGGATCTCTTTATAAGAGAGGTTGTTCTAAATCTATATGACCTCTATAGGGACTACAACTGTTGGGTCACCTATGCATTTCTTTAGCAAGGAAACATGAAAGACTAGATGGATTGAAGCTAAATCTGAAGGCAACTCAAGCTCGTAAGATACCTTTTAAAAACAGTTAAGAATTCGGTAAGGACCGATATACAGGGGATTGAGCTTCCCCTTCTTGCCAAACCTCTTTACTCCTTTCATAAGATAGACTTTCAAATACACAAAATCCCCAATCTCAAACTTGAGATCCTTTCTTTGTATATCAGCGTATGATTTCTGCCGGCTCTGAGCTGTTTGAAGCCTTTCCCTGATCAATTGAACTTTTTCTAAGGTGTCAAATATCAAGTCTAGACCTGCCACTACAGCCTCACCCACTTCAAACCAACCAATAGAAGATCTACATCTCCTCCCATAGAGCACCTCAAACGGAGCCATCTGAATACTGGAATGGTAACTGTTATTATACGCAAACTCAATCAAAGGCAAGTGTTCATCCCAACAACCCTTAAAGTCAATGGAACACACCCTTAACATATCTTTCAAAGTCTAAATGGTCCTTTCTACTTAACCATCTGCCTGAGGGTGGAAGGTTGTACTGAGGTGAACTTAGGTACCTAGACCTTTTGGAAGGCTTTCCAGGAATGAGAGGTAAACTACGTATCACTATCTAAGATGATAGATAACGGGACTCCATATAATCTGACCAACTCTCTAACAAAGAGTTTGGCATAATCCTCAGTTGTATAGGAAGTATGGACCAGTAAAAAATAAGATGATTTGATCATCTTGTCCACAATGACCCAAACTGAATCATGCTGACTACGAGTGTGGGGTAAACCCATCACAAAATCCATATTCACCTCCTTCCACTTCCAAGTAGGAATACTTAACTCCTGCATAGACCCACTAGGCTTCTAATGCTCGATCTTAACCTACTAACATGTCTAGCACTTATCTACAAGACCTAAATGACCTGCCAAAAGACCTCCCGCAAGTCGCAGTACATCTTGGTGGCCCCTAAATAAATTGAGTAGCGTGCACTATGCGCTTCTGTAAGAATCCGCTGCCTCAAGTATTCTACACCAGGTATATATAGTCGACTTTGGCAATGCAATACACCATCTGTCCTTTGGAATAAAACCTCTACTTTTTGATCTCTAACTGCCTCTTTTAAACTAGCTAAACTGGGATCTCTGTCTTGCTTCTCCTTCACTTCAGAAACTAGAGATAATTCTAAACTATTCTGAACCCACACACTACCTTCTTCTGAATCAACTAAGAGGACACTTAGTTAGAAAATATGATGGACTTCCTGAACTAACTTCTTTTCACCATCCTCTACGTGAGTAACACTACCCATAGGCATCTTATTGAGGGAATCCGCCGCTACATTGGCCTTGCCAGAATGTTATAGAATACTCATGTCATAGTATTTCAATAACTCTAACCACCTCCTCTGATGTAGATTCAGGTTTTTCTAAGAGAACACATACTGTAGGCTCTTATGGTCTGTGAACACATCAACATGCACCCCATACAAGTAGTGCCTCCAAATTTTTAAGGCAAACACTACAATTACTACCTCAAGATCATGAGTGGGGTAATTCAACTCCTGAAAATTCTTTTCAAAAGAATCTAACCACTAGAATTTGACTTTCTTCTGAGTCAGTATGGACATAGGGGACGCAATAGATGAAAATCCCTCAACAAACCATCGGTAATATCCGGCCAAGCCTTGAAACTCCTGATATCTGATGGAGAGATGGGTCTGGGCTAGTTTCTCACTTCTTCAAACTTTTAAGGATCAACTCTAATACCATCACCAAAAATAATATGCCCAATGAAATCTACTAAACTTATCCAAAATTCACATTTAATAAAATTTGGCGAACAACTGACGGGCTCTAAGGATTTGTAACACTATTTTAAAATGGTCTACATGGTCATGTTTATTGTAGAAGTAGACAAAAATATCATCAATAAAGACTATGATAAACGTGACCATGTACTGCTTGAACATATGATTTATCAAGTTCATGAAAGCTTCTGGGGCATTGGTAAGACCAAATGATATGACTAAGAATTTGAAGCGACCATAATGAGTTCTGGAAGCTGTCTTCGGAATGTCACATTCTCTGACTCTGAGCTGATGATATCCTGACCTGAGGTCTATCTTAGAAAAGTAGATGGCACCCTGAAGTTGGTCAAATAAGTCATCGATTTTAGGAAGTAGATACATGTTCTTGATCATGACTTTATTTAGTTGACGGTAGTCTATGCACATTCTAAGAGAACCATCTTTTTTACGCATGAATAGGACTAGTGTACTCCACGAGCATACACTGGCTCTGATGAATCCCTTATCTAGAAGATCCTTTAACTGTTCTTTTAATTCTCTGACTTCTGATGGAGCAATTCTATATGGTGGGATAGATATGGGCTAAGTATCTAGAAGAAGGTCTATTCCAAAGTCAATTTACCTCTCCAGAGGAACTCCGAGAAGATCTTCAAGAAACATATTTGGGAATTCAAATGCTACTGACACTGCTTCAAGATTAAGGGTCTCTGAACTAGAGTCTTAAACTCGAACAAAATGATAGACATATCCCTTAGATATCATTTTTCTCTCCCTAAGGTATGACACAAGCTATCCCTAAGTGCTAAAGTACTACCCCTCCACTCTAGGATAGGTTTATTCAGAAATTAAAATTGAACAATTCTATTTCTACAGTCAATTGAAGCATAGCATGAATGAAGACAATCCATGCCGAGAATGGCATCAAAATCTGTCATCTCTAGCTCTACTAAGTCTTCTGAAGTATCTTTTTGAGATACCATAACCAGATAGTTCCTATATACCCACTGAGCTATGATATATTACCCACTGGGGTAGAAACTGAGAAAGGCTCTACTAGAATTTCGGGATTGACTCCTAAGTCAATGGCTATATAAGGAGTTACAAAGGATAAGTAAGCTCTTGGATCTAGAAAAGCATAAACATGTAAATGATAAACTTGTAACATACCAGTGACACATCAGGAGATCCTGATCCTATCGGGACTAAAGTACATAGAGTCTGTTTAGGTGTTGCCCATTGGTGGTACTGGAAGCAGCACCCTACTGGTTTGGTTGACCGGACTGAGCTGGGAAACTATTATGCTGACTCTGAGAACCCACCTGAAAATACTCTTTGATCCTATGGCCTGGCTTACAACATCTAAAACATACATCACTTCCAGCTCTGCAGACACCCTAATGGATTCTGCCATATCTCTGGCAAAAAAGATTTGTTCAGACACTGCTAACACTACCTTGGGTTTTAGGGCCTGATGCTCTATCTCTATTACCGTCTCTAAATTTTGGCACTGGAGAACTGGCTGAGGACGGAGCTAGAACTAAATATTTTGAGAAGAACTAAGAATGATTACCACCCTCTGACTTAGGCTGAGTAAAGTTGAAGATAACATTTCTCGCTCTCTTGTTCTTCATCTCCTTATTTTTATTCTTAGCCTCTTCTATTTGCTGAGCATAGATCATGATCATGGATATGTCCATCTCCTTAATCAGCATTGTGTTCCTACACTCCTTGACCACATTGTTAGACACACCCAACACAAACTTACTCATCTTTGATCTGCTATCTGCTACCATGTGAGCGGCATATCTGGCTAACTAAGTAAACTTAAGAGAATACTCTTGCACTATCATGTTTCCCTGCTTTGGATTAATAAACTCCAAAACCTTAGCTTCTCTCAACTCCAGTGGGAAGAACCTATCAAGGAAAGTAGTGGTAAACTCCTCCCATTCTATGGGCCCTACATATGCAGCCCTCTCTGCCTTTCACTGCTTGAACTATGATTGAGCCACATCATGTAACTGATATGCGGCCAACTCAACACTTTCACTTGTAGTCACCCCATAATATTTGTAACCTTCTGCACCTGATCAAGGAACTCCTGTGGCTCCTCATCTGACTTAGACCCGGTAAAAGATGAAGGGTTTATTCGGGTGAAGTCCCAAATCCTGGCTGCATCAGTATTGGCCACTGGGTTGGCCGAAACGGCAGCTGGGCATTTATTTTGGGATCTACTGAATTGGATAGAGTAGTAAGTATAGCCTTAAATTCCACATGGGAGATATGCTCGTCCAAAGAATCTACCTAAACGGGCTGAGGGGATAGCTGATTTCCTGTTTTTCTTGGGAGGCATGTTCTATAATCATAAGAAAGAAAAGGATTAGACTGAGAGTGTCACTTGATGTCATGCTCACTCACATGACATGAATACTAAAAGAAGGGAAGCTTTTCCCAAAAACATCTCATAGCCCCTTGTCCAAAAGTGTGGTGCGCTACACACCCATGTATAAGACTCTACTAGATGCGGCATTCAGACTTCCTAGGACTCTATTGAACCTTAGGCTCTGATACCAAGTTTGTAAGGCCCTGAGTCTGTACCCTGGATGGTCATGGTGCTTACGACCCCAAAGGACCACAAGCTAACCCATGACTGATATCTACTATGAGCACTGAATAATCATACGGTAATAATAATAATACTGGAATAAATGTGGAAATTAAGCTGAAGTTGCCATAGGGTTCACAACTAAAAACAAATACTGAATACTGATAAATAAATATTGAAAATTGAATATCTATCTAAAATACTCTAGTCTGAAAGCCACTAACTATATGAATATGGAGTTGATGAGACAAGTTCCCAACTAACTCTGTCTACTAAATACTGAACTACCGAAATACTGAAAGATAGCATCATCCTAAAACTATGAGGACTCATCACTAAATTTGTTTTCGATAATTTGGGCTGCTAAGTGTGGTTAGGAGCCCATGCGTCTGAACCTATGATATAAGACATCATAGCATAAAAGAAAAGTATGTGTTAGTACTTTGAATATACCGGTATTCTAAGTGAGGTAGGCTAATATACATGACAATAACTAGCTGAGTAATATGGACGTAACTGAATGAGAGTACATGCATGATTACATAAACTGTAACTGAGATCTTGTTAACTCTGGATATTGAGTTTTGAATATTGATTAATTGATATCTGATTTTATTGATACTGTAGTACTGATAACTGAGTGACTGTTTCTGATAGTCCTAATTTTGTAGAACGGAACTGAGTTATTTACTGAGTTGGGTGACTATGTATGACAATCCTGAATCTGTAGAACTGAACTGAGTTCTATGCTGAGACTGAAATTGAAACTGTGAGAGGTAGTTATCTCACCGACATGCCCCTCTCTAAATGGATTGTGGTCCAACCTGTAATCCCAGTTGTAAGGGTTTCAATACCGTGCCATGGGTAAAGACAAGATGTGAGTTAACCTTCTCTGATAGGAAGCACTTTTGTCAACCCTCGCTGGCTAGAAAACTCATGTGAGATGTATCAACCCGAGTCTAGCAGGAAGATATCTCAACCTACGCTTGCTACATAGTTCTGTAACTCAGGGATTGCTACTAAGGGTCAAACCTTATGCTGGCAGGAATGCCCTCATCCCTAGGTTTGCTCAGTGTTGATTCCTACTCCCAACTAAATAGACACTGAACTGATTTTTAAACTGTACTAGGCTTAACTAAACTGTTACTAATCATACTGTCTAACTGAACTAAACTGAGTTCACTGAGTTCTAAACTAACTACTGAACCAAGAATGGGACTGATTACTAAGTATTACTATTTGTGACACTACTGAGACTGTTCTATAACTACTGTAGCTCTAGGTAAACAGCTAGATTTTTGAGTATTGAATACCCCCAGGACTCGATAATATGAAAAGTAACATACTGCATGACTTTAGTAGAATAATAGTACTTGCTTGCTAATAATGCATTTATTTAGAGATTTTTGTCAAACACTTGATATACATGAGCTTGTGCATGAATGAAATCACATAATAACATGCCATTCTTGCACTAGTCAATTCACATAAGCATTTTGACAAACACTTGGGGAACATAGGTATTTCACGTATCAATAAACATGTAATACTATCATGGATACTACATTTAACTTGTAATTCAAGAGTTCAACATGAAGTTCACATAATTTAATCCACAATTAACTTGTTTTCATGGAATTTGTGATAAATCATGGAATTGAAAACCCATTTAACATCATAATCAAGATTACATTCAAATCCAACACGAAATCTATGAAATCATTTAATTTGTAATTTAAAAGAGTTTCTTGAACTCCAAGGGCTGAAGGAAACCCTTGGATGATCACTTCACGTACCTTGGTACTTGAATTAATGATGGTTGACATTGAATTTCTTAAATCTTGAATTGAAATTAGATCTCCTAGGGTTTTCTTCATTTGAGAGATATAATGAATGTTTTTGCCCTAGGAGTGATTAATTTTGTATTTTGGGGGCTTAATAGGGGTGGGGAAATGACTCAAATACCCTTATAGACGCAGAGTTTTAATGACTGAAAATGGGTCAAGTGACGCGCAGCCCAATGCGCCACATCAATGTGGTCGACGTGATGGCCGAAGCTCCACGTTGAGTCCATATCATCTCATTGGAAATTGACACTAGGAGCTTGGAAAAATATTTATCAACGCGATAGGAAATGCGGCGCATCGAGATCACATTGATCCAGTGGTTTGGACTTCCAAACGTGATTCAAATGATGTTCAAAAAATCTAAAACTTGTCCGAGAATACCTACTGACATACCTGATCATGAATCAACCTAAAAACTGACACTTTAAGGTATTCAGAGTCAGGAAATAGGATCACCAACTTATTAGGCTAAAAATAATTCTAAGTCTAAATACTTAGCTGAAATTTCTAAGTATGGGACCCCTTATCAAGCTCTAAGGGCCGAGTTAAGCTTAGAATTTTTCGGGGTCTTACAATAGCCCAGAATAAGTCCGAAAAACTCAAAACCAAAACAAAGGTCTCCTTACTCAAAATTCAATGATCCATACCTGTTGGGACAGTCAGAATTGGCATACGAGGTCATTTGACTGAAGTTTTCACCCGGTAGCCTTACCAGTGAAGACTTCAAAATAGAGAATTGGCTCTAAAAATCAAATGAACTGTCCTACAATTGAACTGTCAGCTTCAGCAAGTCACAAATGATTTGGAAATAGCTACAGGAAAGATCTAAACAGTGAAAATAAGCCAAAAATTATAATATGATCTAGAGGGTCATTATAATATCCACTACTAAAAGAACTTTCATCCACAAAAGTAAGGATTTAAGATGTACCTGAAGGCTTGAACAGATGAGGATACTGGACCCATATCTCACTCTCAATGTCCCAAGTAGCCTTCTCCACTGGGAGGTGTCTCCACTGAACCTTAACCACTGGAATATCCCTAGAAAGAAACCACTTGACATCCTATCTAATATAAATACAGACACCAGCAAAAAGATCAATATCTTATCCAACTGGGTTGAATCCCATCAAAGCACATGAGATGCATCATGAATGTACCGCCGCAACATAGAAACATGGAAAGCTGGATGAGCTATAGAAAAATATGGGGTAAGGCTAACTTATAATCCATCTCTCTAACTGTACGAAGGATCTCAAAAGTTCCAATATATCTGAGGTTGACCTTGACTTTTCTCCTAAACCATATCTCACCCTTTATAGGTGATACTTGAAGGAATACCAAATCACCAACTCCAAATCTCAGTGCACGAAGTCTACAATATGCATAACATTTCTACCTACTCTAAGCTACCCTCAACCTATCCTGAATTACCTTGACTTTTATTAATGACTCCTGAAGCAGGTCTGTACCATGAGGTCTAAACTTGGAAGTTGTGAACCATCCAATCAAATATTAACAGTATCTACCATATGATGCCTTAAGTGGTGCTATCTTTATAATCAAATAGTAGCTATTATTATACATAAACTCCACCAAACCCAAGTGTTGCTCCCACTGACCTCTAAAATCCTTAACATTCCTCGGGGCACGTCCTCAAGAACCTAAATAGTCTCCTCCGACTACCTATCGCTCTGAGGGTTGAAATCTATGCTAAGATCTACCTGAGAACACAACTCTTCCTAAAAAGATCTCTAAGAGATAGAAATAAATACCAAACCCTAGTCTGAAATGATAGATATATGCACTCTATGCAAGAAAACTATCTCATAAACACGGATATAGGCTAACCTCTCGGTAGTTAAGGACATCTAAATAGGAATTAAATATGTTAACTTGGTCAACCGATCCACAATAACCCAAATGCCAGTAGAACCATGGGAGTTTTAAGGAAAACCACTAACAAAGTCTATGGTGATCCACTCCCACTTCCACTTGGGAATGAGAAATCTATGAATCAAGCCACAAGGCCTCTGATTCTCAACCTTTACTTGCTGACAACATAGGCAACGAGCTACAAAGTCTGCTAAATCTCTCTTCATGCCACTCCCCAAATAATACTGCCCTCAACTTTTTATACATCTTATCTATACAAGTGTGAATAGAATATCTGGAGTTATGAGCCTCACATAATATCAACCGAATCAAGTAACCAACCATCAAAACACAAATATGGCCATCAAAATCTCAGAATACCCTTAGAATCTATAGTATCACTCTTAGACTCACTACAAAACATCTAATCACGGATGACACATAACCACATATCCTTAAACTGAAGACTCTAAACCTGTTCAAATAAGTAGAACCCGCCTCAACACTAGCAAGAATTCTCCTAGAATCAAAAATATCAAGTCGCACCATCAAGTTGGATAAGGACTAGATGTCCTATGCCAATAACCCCTGAGAAACTGAGATATAAGCCAAACTACCCATACTCACTACCTTCCAGCTCAAGGCATCCATCACCATATTATGTTGCCCGGAGATACAAGAAGGAGATGTCATAATCCTTAAGTAACCCCATCTATCTATGCTGCCTAGAATTAATCTCTCTCTAGTTCATAAGATGCTAAAAACTATGATGATCCATGTAGATCTCATAATGCATTCCATAATGATGATGACTCCAAATCTTAAATGCAAAAACTATCGCCGCTAGCTCTAAATCATGAGTGAGTTTGTTGTACTTGTGTACCTTCAGCTACCTCAATGCAAATGCAATAACTCAACCCTGCTACATCAACACACAACCAAAACTAGCATCGAAAGCATCACAATATATGGTGAATCCTGCACTCTCTAATAGAAAAGATAATATAGGAGATGGAGTTAGAAATTTCTTGAGCTTCCAAATGCTCGACTCATACTCATCTAACTACTAGAAAGGAGCCTTTTTTTGGGTTATTCTGGTCATTGGTACTGCAATAGTAGTTAAATCCTCAATGAATTACCTGTTGTAACTGGCTAAAATAATGAAGCTGCAAACCTTCAATGGAGTTGTAGGCCTGGCCCAATGATGAATAGCTTCAATCATCACGGGGTCCACCATAATCCTATATTTAGACAGTACATATCCTACGAATGTCACTAGCTCAAGCCAGAAGTCACACTTTGAGAATTTTACAAAAAGCCTATGATATCTCAAAGTCTAGAGCATAATCCCCAAATGTTGTATATGTTACTCCCTTCTCCTCGAATACACAAGGATGTCATCGATGAATACAATTATGAAGGAATAAAAATATCATCTGAACATGTGGTTTTGCAAATCCATGAATATTGTTGGGGTATTGGTCAACCCAAAAGGCATCACCAAGAACTCGTAATGACCATAACGAGTCATGAAGGCTATCTTTGGGATGTCTTCATCTTGAATCCTTAACTGATGGTGATAAAACCTCAAGACAATCTTAGAAAATATCGTTGCTCCCTTAAGCTGGTTAAATAAATCATCAGTACACGGCATAGCATACCTATTCTTCACAGTAACCTTATTAAGCTGCCGGTAGTCAATACACATACGTAAAGAACCATTCTTATTCTTCACAAATAAGATATGAGCACCTAAAGGAGACACACTTGGTCTAATGAAATGCTTCCCTAAAAATATTTAATTTGAAATTTTAGCTTTATAAGATTGGCAAGATCCATATAGTAACGTGCCATAGAAATAGGTCGGGTTCCCAACTCAAGTTCAATAATAAACTTAATATCATGCTGAGGAGAAAGACAAGGTAGATTGATAGGAAAAAACATCAAGAAACTCATGGACTATAGGAATAAAGTCGAGCGATGGACTCTCCATACAAATATCAGAAATATAAGAGAGATAAGACTAGGAACCCCTTACTATAAGTCTCCTAGCTCAAACATAAAAAATAATCCCCATCGACTCATGGCTAATAAATCCCTGCCGCATAACTGTGGATATATTAGGCATCGCTAAGGTTACAGTCATAAGAAAATAATCCAAGACCATATGATAGGGGGATAACCAATCAATTCCTAGAATCACATCATAATCTATAATATCTAGCATAATAATATTAGTCCGAGTGCCAAACTCTCAAACAGTCATAACACATAATTTATTAACCTGGTTCACTATTAAAGAATCACTCACGGGAGTAGATACACATGAAGACATAGATAAAAAATCCCAAGATAGCTCTAATTGCGAGGTAAAATAAAAAGATACATAAGAATAAGTAGATCTTGAATCAAATAAAGCAAAAACTGGGTGATGGCACACCAAAATTGTACCAATAATAATAATATCCAAAGAATTTTTCTATATGTAGTTTTGATGATGAGCAGCTAAACTACAATAGACCAGGGACCTGTACATGTAAAGTACTGTACAACTAGCACATGGTATTTGCATAGTTTTGTCTTCTTCTGTAACAAACTTGCAGGTGCTATTTTGTATCAACTTGGATATCTGGTCCTATGATATTCCATCCTTAACTATCATCCAACTATAAACAAAAAGAGATGCCTCTTTAACAGTTGTTTTTTACAAATTCTAAATAGAGAAAAGAGAGACAACAATACCCTATTTCATTACGCCTCAAGTTTCTTGATTTATGTGAGCTTAAATTGAACTTATTCTTGCGTGAGTGCTGAATTATAATCGAACTACTCATTCTATAAGAGTAGTGGTTTATTATGTGGAGAGATCTGCTTATATATAGTTATCTAAGTATTATTGTTGATTAGAGTTAATCAATAGAGAGAGTCCTTGGTAGAGTTACCAAGATGAACTTGTAGTAGAGTTGCTATAAGTGAAAGGAGCCTAGAGGTAGGTTGAAATCTAGATTGTAATCAGGAAGTTAATTATAGTGGATTTGTTTGATACTTGTGAGGGCAAGCCGTGGTTTTTCCTATGTTGATTTTCCATATTAAAAAAAGTGTTTTTACCTTTCTTGTATTGCCTTTAATTTTCAACTCTCTCACTGTGTGGTGCAACCCCCAAGAATTCAATAATTGGTATCAGAGTAGGTCCACTCTAAATGGTTCACACCTAGATGTTCTGGTCATCATAACTGCTATAGCTGAACTAGGAAAGGAAATAAAAGAAGTAAAAAGGAAGAGGTTACTGATCCTGAAGGCTGTAGAATCTAACTCAGGAGAAGAAGACACTAATTTTGCACTCTTGGCAACAAGAATTATTAGTTCTATAAAAAAGGCTGGTAAGTTTAGCAAATTAGATTACAAAATTGAAGGTTGCCACAAAGGTGGAAACTATAAAAAGTTCATAAAAATCTACCCAGTGCAAAAGAAGAATCAAAATATTAAAACATCAGGAAAAAATGATGCTAGTTGTTTATCAAAAAGGGTTTTGGCAGAACGAAGAGATTCCTCCAGTAATTTAAGTAAAGATGAGAAGACGGGAGATGTTTCTATACTAGCAGTGGAAGACAGTCCAGTTACCTATGACTCTTTGTTTGGAAACACAAAAGATGACGAAGAAACGAAGATATCAGAAAATAAAGAAATGTTCTGTAAGTTGAAATCTGAGTTGTAAAAGTCAACTAAAATAGGGAAAAGATTTAGATGAAAAAAAAAGGATGATTCAGGGCTTCAAACTATTATTGAAAAAAACTGAGGGATTCTTAAAAACACCTTATGGCTGCACTTCAAAGGAATGAAAAATTGGAAAAAGACCCAGTCCACTTAAGAGAAGAGTTGAACAAATCTCTTAAATGGACTACTTCTATACAGACTCCTTCTAATCTACTTAATCAAGGTATTAATAATGATAGATGGTTGGGATATCAATAAAAAATTCAACTTATTGAGTCAAAAGGTAAGGCTGCTCATTACGTTAGAAGCAAAGAGTATGAACTCAAGTGTATTCACTATGAAAGAGGTGGATTTTTAAAAGAGAAATGTCAACACTGGCCTAAGGATAAATTGAGGAGTACTAAATGTATTGAGCAGGAGAATGCACTTTTTGAGGACTTTAAATCTGTGAAAAAATCAAAAAGGAAGCTTTCATTTCCTAGATGTACTAAGAAGAATTTAATCACACCATTGTTTTCGCACTGGGAACTCAAGCTCAAGTGGGTTCTTAAATTCAACTTGTGATCATAATCTTAGGCATGGCAAAAAGGGATTGTAATCTGGAACAACTCATCGACTAGAAGAGTTTAAAGCTTAATAATGAAAAGTTTGTCTGTGTTCTCTCTCTCTCAACACACTTATAGATAGAGGTATCTTATTTTAAATAGATGATTTCAAGGGACCTGGTCCTTAAGAGATTTATATCAGAGGAAACTTCACCAGTATTATTAACATATGAATCAGTGTCTCTCCTAAATTTGACTATGACATGGAAATATGTATCCATGATAAAGTAAGTGTATACTAATATAAATCAATATCATACCTATGCAGGTATACACACAAGAAAACAACTTCAAAAGAAAACAATTTAAGCAATCACAAGTTGAGATCTCACTCAAAAACATCCCTTAAGTGAGCACTAAAATGATGTGCCTCAAATGTTTATAAAATTTCTTTTTGAAAAGGCCACTAGTTTAAATCCATATGAACAAAAGCTGCCAACTTCTTTTAGAAGTAAAGAATCACAACAGTTGTCATTAGACACATCTGTTCAAAAAGGGTGTGTCTTAATTGTCAAACGATAAGCTTTTTACTTTTAAATTCAAATCCTATCAACTCATTATTCTCATAATTGACTCAGAACTCTATAAAAATGATCCTTCTTGTCTCCTTATCAAAAAAATTTTCTCTCTCAACCTAAAAATGTCTGAAGTTCCCTCTTCTTCAATCCCAATGAGAGATCTATCTTCAGATCATTCTAAAGAACCACAAAAAGCATGACCTGTCAGCCCTTCTTATTAGACTCATAAAACCCTATTTGAAATTCCTCCAGTTGAAACTTTAAATCCAAGTGAACATTCTGTCCATATGGATGACCTAAATAAATATTCTGGATCTCTAATTGAATAAGAGATTCTTCTAATTAAAGGACCTTCTTCCTCGGACATTCTAGAATCCTCTAGTGCCACTCAAATTCAGGACTTCTCTGAGGAATTGAAAGGCATATAAACTTCAAATAAGTCACCAAAACATGATTCTCCTATCTTTTTATAGTCAAACTCTGTATTTGCTAAACTAGTAGATGACGATATTTCTATGATGAAATCTGACTCTATTAATAGCATGAATCTAGTAGCTAAAATTTTTCTTTTACTTGGAAATAATCCTTAGGAAGGGTTGGCCAGTGGGAGGAGAAAATAGCAGGAGGAAAAGATGTAGAAATCGAGTCTGGTATTATCATTACTTTAAAAAAAAGAAGACCAGATGCCCATAATGATGAAAGGAACAGACCCTCTGATCCTAAGTCTGGGGGCCATGGTGTAAGAAAAAATCAATACATTATTGTAAAAGGTAAGAAAACCTCCAAGGGACCTAGTCCCAAGAAAAAACAAATTGATGAAAAGAAAGAGCCATGTGATGAGACCAAGAGAGTAAAAAGAGAGAAAGAAAAGAAAAATATGTCCAAATAAAGAAGGATTGAAAGGATGAAGACACAAAAAGTATTGTCAAGAAGAATGTTTGATCCCAAAATCTATGAAAAACTTGGGATAGTGGAATTGGTAGAATATGTCGGGCATCAAGGATGGCTGCATTTATTCGAGGAGGAAGCACTAGTGGTGTTTGCGTCTATCTGCATTATTTCATGAAAAAGAAATATGGCTGGATTAAGAAACCTTGGGAGGATTTTTAGATGTGCTTGTTACAGGGTGAAGAAAGTTGTCAAGTAATAACCCACAATAGAATTTATAATTGAAGCTTCAAGAATAGGTGGAACCTTATTACAGTAGTTACGAAGAAGTTTCTAAAGAGTGAGTTTTATTAGTCTTTGAGTTTATCAATAAGATCCTACTACCAAGATCAGAGAAAAAGAATAATTGTTTCTGGCATTGATTTATTTCTAATCGAGTTCCTAAGTAAGTTTGAGTTAATGAGTCTGCCAGCTCTAATGATAGAGCAACATAGACAAGGTGGTCAAAGAAAAAGAAGGAAGACATGGGATACCCTATGGTTATCTATTGAACAAAGTCCTTTATCATTTTAGAGTGATTGGGACTAAAGAAACACCAAGGACATTCAAACAACTGATTAATTTAATCACACTGGTGGAAAATGGATGTGTTGAAGAGAAATTAGGGACTATATCCCAAGTGTCTGAACTACTAGATGCTCACGAAAGCTTGGCCAAAGAAATGGAGGATTTGAGGATTATTCTAGTAGCAAAAGACATTGAAACAGTGCACCTGAAACTACAAATTCAAAAACTATCCTCAGAGAGACTAGGTTCCACAGAATATCTTGCAGGAGAGAATGCAAAACTAAAAGAAAAAATTATAGAATTGACTGGTGAAGTACAAACACTAAACACTGAAGTAAAAAATTTCACCAAATGATTGCTTGATGCTCATGATGCAGCAGCTGAAAGATTAGACATGGTGTTGAAACCATTTTCTTTTAAGCCCCCTTCCACCTAAGCCCTAGTATATTAGTTTCCTGTGTCAGTCTCCAGTCCTTGGTTCCATTGTGGCCTTTGTAAGCAGTAGTTTTATGATTTATTTTTAGTATATTGTATTGGTACTTATCCTGATTGATCACGAATAAATCTTTATTTGTGATCTTCGTTTGTTCCCTTTATTTTAAGTTGTTCTTCCTGTTACTGTTCCCTAGTGACCATGAGTTAATTAGCTTGCACTTATTTTTACTCTTTGTTTACTGTAAATCCTTTTCAATGATGTCAAAAGGGGGAATATTGATTTCATATGTAAGGACCTGGTAGCACTAGTAGCATAATAATAGAGAGAAGTATGTGATGTGCTTAATAGTGCATGATGACAGGGGGATAAAATTCAAATACACAAATTGAAGGTGCGTTATGATAGGGGAAATTTTTGCTGCAAAATGACAACAAGGGACCAGGTCCCTGTGCTGTATGATAGAGGAAGCATGATGATAGGGGGAACATTCATATTCAGGTAGTAATCATACTGATTAAATGTAATAAATGTGCACTGATGCTCAAAATTGTATGGTTTGGTTTGTCATCATCAAAAAAGGGGAAAATTGTTATGTGTAGGTTCGATGATGATTAGCTAAACTGCAAGGGAACGGGTCTCTGGATGTGCAAAGTATTGTACAGCTGGCACACGGTATCTGTATAGTTTTTCCTCTTCTGTAACAAATTTGTTGGTGCTATTTTGTATCGACTTGGATAGCTGGTCCAATGATATTCCAATCCTAATCATCACCCAGTTGTAAAAGGAAAGAGACGCCTCTTCAACAATTGGTTTTTTCAAATTCTAGATAGAGAAAAAAGAGGTAGCAAAACCCTATTTTATTACTCCTTAAGTTTCCTGCTTTATGTGAGCTTAAATTAAACTTGTTCTTGGGTGAGTGCTGAATTGTAACTGAACTACTCATGCTATAATATTAGTGTTTTCTTATGTGGAGAGATCTACTTAGGTAGAGTTATCTAAGCATTGTTGCTAATTAGAGTTATCAGTAGAGAGGGTCCTTGGTAGAGTTAACAAGATGAGTTTGTAGTGGAGTTGGTATAAGTGAAAAGAGCCTCGAGATAGGCTAAAATCTAGACTATAATCAAGAAGTTGATTATAGTGGATTTATTTTATACTTGAGAGGGTAAGCTGTGATTTTTCCCATGTTGGGTTTCCACATTAAAAACTTGTGTTTTTACCTTTCCTGCATTGCCTTTAATTTTTAGCACCTCATAGTTGCTCTACTGTTCTATAGCTTGAGATTGACACTGAGGGAATTGGTCCCTCACTGTCTGGTGCAACCCCCATGGGATCAACAACTTTTCCTTGGGTCCAACAGGTACGTCATACAACTGACCACGCCTATCACCTGGATGGGATCCTAACCATTCTCTTGTCCTACCTGCTTGAGGACCTCTATGAGTACCCTAGGGACCTCCCTGATGGCCATGCATACCATTTTTAACTCAAAGTAAAACTTCTCTAATCGGTGGAACACTCTAAGTTGATAGAAAAACTGCCCTACGACTGGGACACGCTCTCAAGAAACGGCGAAAGGCCCCACAAAAATAACACGCCCCTGGTGTTGTACTGAACCCATAAGATCTAACTGACCCAGAATAACCACCGCGACTAGAATGCCTAGAAGATGAATCTCTTAGAGGCTGACCATTACTATAGCCAGGATTATGACTGTAGCTCAATTGACCTCCATCAATAATCTAAAGTGCGATATGAACGGTCCTACTAGACTGACCTTGATACTAATAAGGCTGACACAGAGGGTACCTACCTAAGAACCACTACCTCTGAACCGTGAGCCACTATGGCTCCAACTGAAACTATCCTGATATCACAACCCCCTTAAGCCTTGTAATGAATCTTCTCCATAATTTGAGCATGATTTGAAACCTCGATAAAAGATATATCCATAATAACTAAACTATGTATAACTATGTTGAGAGAAAGTCTCAATCCCCGAACAAAGATTCAAACCTACTCATACTCGATCAACAAGATAGATATAGCATACCTATCCAACTCATGAAATTAGGCCTCATACTCATCAATAGTAGTTGAAACCTACTCCAATCTTGATAACTAGTTTCTTAGATGATCCGTAAGCCTATGAGGCCTATATTTCACTAAGAAGACCTCAGAAACCTGAGTCTATTTCAAAGAGGGAGATCTACCTAGTCTAGAATCAAGATAATTTCTACACTAGTGTCGATCTACCAAGTCCAACTGAAAGGTAGTGTAGTCCATACCATGAGTCTCAAGTAGGCCTAAATTATGAAACCTATCCTCACAAACAACCAAAAATTCATAAGCATCCTTACCCGATGCACCAGAAAACCTAAGTAGAGACAATCTCAAGAATCTACCCAATATCTTTGTTTCTCAACAGACATAGTAGGCTGGGAAACTATTGGCTTAGCAATTACAAAATAAGCGACCATTGATGCAGGAGGGACTTCAACTTTGAGAGTTGCAGCTATAATCTGCCCCTGCCTCAGTATTACTCTGATCCATAGACTGAGCACCATAAGATGGTGCACCACTAAATAAACCCTAGATCTGAACCAATACGTCCCTAAAAAATGATGAAACAATAAACCCCGAAAGAGCCTGGGCTGGTCCCTGGCCCACTACTAATTGGAGTTGAGGAATCTCTGGAGCAAGAGAAAAAATAGGGTCTGGTGTAGGCCCCCTATCCTGGTCATTGTCTGGAGCTGCATTTCTCGGCTATTCTCGACTTTTGGTCATCCACAAATTCTAGTAGGATCCCTAGTCGTGGACTCGGGGTCCTCTTTCCATGTAGCTGTAGTACGCGTCCTAGACATCTACAAAAGATTGAAACCAAAGGTATATTAGAAACCAACTTAGACTCTTAGTATGATGAGTGAAAAAAGTGAAGATCTCCTAAAAATATCCTATTGCCTAGTGAAGATAATCTATGAATATCCTATTCCCTTCCAAATATAATAAATAGACATCATTATTTTGATCCACAGAACCCTACTAGATACTTGCTCTTATACCAACAATAGTGGTGAACCTAGCTCTAATACCATTTAGTCACGACCCAATTCTGTGTCATGATGGCACCTACTTTATCCCACCAATAGGTAAGACAAATTGTAGCCTGGAGCTATAAGCAATTGTCTAATTCGGTGGAAAATAGCATAAATATGCAAAAAATACGAAGTAACAAACCATGGAATAATAATAATATGGAAGATATATAGGAGAAATAATAACATACCATGACCGAGAAGTATCGGTACAAGAGCCACTAATCTAAAAATAGTGTGAGTACTATCATAGCCAAATATACATCAGTCTCGAAATAGAACAACTAGCCAAAAATAGAAGAAGGATAAAAGGTCAACTCTGGCTCTGAGAGCTCACCCTATCTCCGAACTTTAATAAGCATGATCTTAGAGTCAACGACGCTAACTAGTACTTGGATCTGCACCAAAAAGATGCAAAATTATGGTATGAGTACCAGAGCTACAGGTACTCTATAGGTATCATTGGGCGACCGAGCTTAATCATAATATAAATATGATAAAATGTGAGATAAATAATTTTAAGTCAAGGTATAAGGGCAAACCTAGAATAATGGTCCAAATAGTGTAAATAAATAACCGAAACAATAATAATAATAAATAAAACATAGACATCACTATAAAATTAGCCCCCACTAGCTAGTAAGTGCAATAAAGTTAATAACCCAATGCAGGACCCCATAAGCCCAGAGGGGGCAATCAATGGAAGTAATAACCGAAATTATACTAATAGCTGTATCTCAAAATCATAACCATGGATCCTTCCATACTTTAAACACCAACCTCGTACTGATTTCATAACCATCATAAATAATCTCTAAATACCGAACTTGAACTGAAACTCATATCATCATTTTTTCAACTGGAATCGGAACTTATATCATCATTTACCGGACTTGAACCAAAACTCATAGTCATAAGTCCCCAGACACAAACCGGAACTAATATCATCTCCCATTCACCAATATAGAATCAAGCATCATAATTCCAAACCTTCTCAAGTTCTAAAGTATGAATTTAGATGATGAACAATCCCATAAACTCTACAAAAAGCTAATAGTATTCTTGACCTAAGGTGGGCCGGAGTGGCCCACTTCTAATCCCCAAAATTCATTCTAAGGTAGATTCTATCCCAAACTAGGCTAAGGTATTTAATTTTACTACTAGATATTAAATAAGCCACATTTAGTCCTAAGATAGCAATTCTATCTAAAGAATTGGAAGCTAGGTTAATTATGCCTAATGTACAATTAACTACTTAATCGGCAAAAAGATTCAAATTACACTAAATATGCCTCCAAGGCCTAATTTCCAACTCAAATGTAGCACATTATCATAAATATACCACAATTTAGCTCAATTTATGAGAAAAGTAAACCTATCCTATCTGGACACCGAAGAAAGTCTGGTGAAATCTGTTAAATTAATGACTTCCCCATTTGAGAAACTTCCACATAATGTCATTGTATCAAAACTAAAATATACTCATTAATACAAGAACAACGGTACCCATATTGTATTTTATACTTTGGTTATAAATCACGTAAAAATTTCATGTGGGGCCCACTTACAAAATTGCACTTTTGAAACCATCAACATGCCCCTCTATTCTCAAATATTTACCCTCATGAATGGTTAAATTCCGAGCTAAAATGATGCTAAAATCAATCTAACAATAATCTAGAAATTTCGGAAAATAATTGAGAAATTAACCATAAATTAAATGGGAACTTACCAAGATTTTGATGAAGAAATGAAAATCTGAGATCATAATCACCCCAAATCTCTCAACAATCCACTCTCCTAATTTTCCACACTCTATAGGGATTTTTAGCTCTTAGACGTGTGGAAAATAGGGAGAAAATTGGTCTAGTGGGGCATTAAATGGCCTCCAGGTGTAGCTTAAACGGCTAATGGATTACTTAAGCGATCCTCGCTTGGGGCTTGACCTTCAATTAGGCAGTTGGGACGTCGCTTAAGCTATGGTTGTTTAAGAGATCAAGCCATCGCTTAAGCGGTCTGGCTGGCAGGAGATGGCCACTAAAGTGACCAGTTGGCCGCTTAAGCGACCTTTTGGCCGATAAAGCGACCTCTTCTTAAGCAACCAAAGTATCACTTAAACGGATGCACCAACTGAGACTTGGAAAATTTTAGGTCTCCACCGACCCCTCGGGATTCATTCCAAATCTCGTAAATGCAAATAAACTATTCTACCCTATAATTTGACATTCTAGACTCAATAGCATAGCCAAAATTTCCATCCGACATTGTTTCGATGAAATGTGAGCCCTAACCCATGGGCTATTTTTATAATTTTAGTTTAATAGCCCAGAATTTGTATGGAAGCCTAGATACCCAAATCAAAGGTTGAACTTGCCTAAATTCGATGTTTTGGATCTGTTGGGACTATCATAATTGACATATGAGGTCGTTTCACTAAAGATCTTGTCCGATAGCTATTTCTTAGTAGTGAAGACTTCAAAGTCAAATAAACTGCCCGATTACTGAACTGTCAGCTCCAGCAAGTCACAAATGACTTAGGGAAGCTATAGGTAAGCTCTAAATTGAAAAAAATGAGCAGAAAATTAGAATATGACCTGAAGGGTCATTACATTCCCATCTTTAACTTTTTCTAATGGATTTCTTCTATAAAGGGAATCGTACCACCTTATATAATAAACAATGAGCTTTGAGACTAAACATGATATTTTGGAAACTATATCAAGATTAATTTCATTACATTATTGTTCCACTGTTTTACCACTACTATTTACTTTTGTATAGAGAGATTCCAAACCTCTCTATATTATTATGTCAATTTAGTCCCAAACTTGATCTCAGACTATCATGGTCCAAACCAGTAGATAGTCGTGATGGATATCTCAAGTCCATCGTGATTTGGAGAGCACTCCCTTAGCCTAACATACTGAACACAACAAAAGAATGTAGCAGAAGCCAACCAAACATGACAATAAAAAGAATAGATAAACCAAAGGAGAGTTCTACGAATTCAAACAAACATCCAACCCACACTTGTCCACAAAAGTCTCTAAAACCAAGATATCAAACTATGTCGGGACATGCCCCTACAAATCACAAAAGAGAATCCAAAATATGAAAAGAAACCTAACGGAATGGCAGGACTTACCAAAAGATGGAGTCTCACCACTTCACAGCAACTAAAGCGACAAACCACACCACCTAATGTTGCACAATAGTAAAACAAAAGCCTTCAAATCCTACATCATGAAATGATGCAGCATACAGGGACGTTCAGTGAGGTAACCACTGACATGTAACTCTAGGAAAGTGATATAATAATGCCAATGCAAAAAACTAGTTAAATT
>NC_061115.1:174122110-174135456 GCF_002878395.1 Capsicum annuum | reverse complement strand
ACCATGAGTCATTACCTGGAGTCCTTACCTGAGGGTTGATAATTTGACCCCCCACTGTTATGATAACGATTCTCATATAATGACTTATTGTCTGATGTCACGACTCATGACGTTAACTCATGATTAGGGGTTGGACTCTTGGAGACTTTTTGTTGTGACAATGAGCCCTTCCTAATGACTCATATATCACTTAATGGGTCGTTGGACTCATTGTCAAGGGACCAAAACCTAGGCATACTCACTGTTAGGATCATGAGTGCTCATCATGACTCATTATGAACAGTAATAAGTCGTGGTCAAGGTTGTGATCACTAGCAGTTTTGACATCATTTATGTAACTTGGTTAATTTATTTACTTCACAATTAGAGGGTCCATAGCACAAGAACCTAGGATCTCACATTACCCCCTCATCCTCTAATGAGGAGTTAGGGCACCCTTAGCACTGAAGAAAGAATATACACAGAATCCAAGGACGTATACATAATGCAATAAGAGAGAAATGAATTCATACCTCAAGCACTTCCATTCATCACGAGAAAAAAGAATATATGCTTGGATCTTAAATCTTCTTCATATTTCCATGTAGCTTCTTCCACCTTTTGATTCCTCTAAAGAAACTTTACCAAAGTTACATCCTTTGTCCTCAATCTACGAACCTGCCTATCCAATATCTCCACCATGAGTTCTTCATAAGATAAGCAGTTCGTAACACCAATATCATTAATTAGTACTATCAAAGAGAGATCACCCATATACTTTTTCAACATAAAAACATGGAAACTATGATGAACTGAAGACAAGGTCACTAGAAAATCTAACTCATAAGCGCATTCCCAATTCTCCTTACAACGTAATATAGACCAATGTAACGGGGACTGAGCTTCCTCTTCTTCCCAAACCTCATGACTCCTTTCATAAGAGAAACCTTCAAGAATACCCAGTCACTAACCTTAAACTCCAATTCCCTTTTCCTCACATCTGTATATGACTTTTGGTGACTCTGAGCAGTCTTAAGCATTTCTCTAATCATCTTCAACTTATCAGTGGCTTAGTGAACCAAGTTAGGACCAAATAACCTAGTCCCACCTACAAAAAATCACACAATAGGAGACCTACACCTTCTACCATAGAGAGCCTCAAAAGGAGCTATTTGAATGCTGGAATAATAACTGTTGTTGTAAGAAAACTCAATAAGAGGCTAATATTCAAGCCAACTATCCTTAAAGTCAATCACACAGGCCCTTAGAATATCCTCCAAGGTTTGAATAGTCCATTCCGCTTGTCCATCAACTTGAGGGTCAAAAATGGTTCTAAGGTTCACTTAAGTACCCAAACCTTTCTAAAATGAATGTCAAAAGTGTGAAGAAAATTGCATAACTAGGTCCAAAATAATGGAAACAGGCACTCCATACAACTTGACAATCTCCAAAATGAATAACTTAGCATAATCCTTTCCTGAGTAGTTAGTCCTTATAGGAAAGTGAGCAGACTTAGTCATTCTATCTACACTGGACCAAATAGAATCATATTGATTGCGAGATTGCGGAAGACCAGTAATGAAATCCATATTGATCATCTCATACTTCCACATGGGAAATTCTTGTATCTTGAGACATGCCACTAAGCCTCAAATATTTTACCTTAACGTACTGACAAACCATACACTTAGCCACAAAATTCACCACATATCTCTTCGTATTATTCCACCATCAGATATACTTAAAGTCATGGTACATCTTACTCAAACCCGGATGAACTATATATCTAGCCTCATAAGCCTTAGTCAAACTCCTTTCCCACAGCCCTTCACCATTAGGAAAACACAATTTTTCTTGATACCTCATAATGTCATCTCTCCCAATCTTAAATGCATAACTTTTTACTGACCCACATAATTCTTAATATGTGTAAGTATAGGATCCAAAGCCTACTTATTTACCTCAACACCAAGTGATGATTTAACCATTTCCTGAACAATTACCCTTTTATCCTCAAACTCCAAAAGTTGAACTCCAAAGTTAGCCAACCTATGAATGTCCTTCATAAATCAGCGTCTCCCCTACTTAACTTGGGATAAGCTCCCTATAGCTAACCTGCTATGATCATCAACAATAATATTAGCTTTACCTGGATGGTAGTGAAGGCTCATGTCATAATCTTTAAGCAATTTGAGCCACTGGCTCTGCCTAACATTTAGTTTCTTCTGAGTAAACACATACTACATGATCTTATGATCTGAATAAATATGCACATGCACCCTATATAGATAATGGATCCTGATCTTCAAAGCAAAAACTACTGCCGCCAACTCTTGGTTGTGAGTCGGGTAAGTCCTATCATAAACTGTAAGCTACCAGGAAGCATAAGCCACGACCTTACCATGCTTTATCAAACCATAAACCAGTCCTACACGGGATATATCATAATACACAACAAACCTATTAGTACCCTCGGACAGGGTTAAAACTAATGCAGAAGTCAACTTATCCTACAGCTTCTCAAAACTACCCTCAGAAGAATCATACTATAGAAACTTAACCTTTTACTGAGTGAACTTCATCAGTGGAGCAGCAATAAAAATAAACTCTCCAAAAACCTCTTATAATACCCATCCAAGCCCAATACGGTCCTAATATCAGTTAGAGTCATGGGTCTAGAACATTTTTTAACTGCCTCTACTTTCTGTGGATCCACCTTGATCCTCTCACTAGAAATAACATGACCAAGATAGGTCACTACACTTAGCCAAAACTCATACTTAGAAAATTTTACATATACTTTCTGGTCCTTGAGATTCTGCAACACAATTCAAAGGTGATTAGCATGATCTTTCTCATTTTTAAAATACATCAAGATGTAATTAATAAAGCCTATAACAAACAAATCCAAAAACTACCTAAAAACCCGATTCATAAGATACATGAAAGTAGTCGGAGCATTAGTCAACCCAAATGACATAACCAAAAACTCATAATAACCATAACGAGTACAAAAAGTAGTCTTGGGAAATTGTAATGCCCTAAATTTTGAACCCCAGATGTTACACGGTGCTGATAATCTCGAAGGACCACAAGCTAACCCATGACTGGTATCTACTGCAATATTTGTACATTAATACTATAATCATATACGGAATAATGGGTTGAACTGCCATAAGGTTCAAATACCTGAAATAATACAAAAGTATGTGGTATAACAATACCAAAAGAAACTGAAATATAAATACTGAACATACTAAAGTCTGAATATCTAGTCTGAAAGCCTCTAAACTGTTTGAATAAGGAGTTGGTGGAACATATCCCCAACTAAATCCAACTGCTGAAATAAACAAAGTACTAAAATGATAAAGTATCCTCACAAGATGAGGACTCACTTCTAGTCTACTGCTGCTAACTAAAACCAGAAGCTGCCTATGCACGGTCGAGAACTTGAGAGTCTGAACCTATGGTATAAAACACCATAGCACAAAAGAAATTATGCGTTAGTATGTGTGAAATACTAGTATGCAAAATAAGGTAAAGCTGAATGCATGGGGTTCCTGAGGTAAGGCTGAATGAAAAGTAAGGTGAACTGGGTACCTCTATCTGAGACAATAAAAAATGGAACACCTTGTAATCTAACATACTTCCTGATATAGAGTTTGGCATAATCCTCACATGAATAAGAGGTATGGACTAGAAAAAATGAGCCAATTTTGTCATCCTATCTACAATGACCCAAACTGAAACATGTTGATGGCGAGTACGAGGCAAACTTCTCACAAAGTCCATTTTCACTTTTTCAAACTTCCAATTGGGAATATTGATCTCCTCCATGGACCCATTAGGCTTTTGATGCTTATCCTTATCTTGCTGACATATAGAGCACTTAGCCACAAACTCTGCAATAAATCTTTTTATCCCACTCCACCAATAAATCTCCCATAAATCACGGTATATCTTAGTGGCCCCTGGATGAATCAAGTAACACACACCATGTGCTTCTTCAAGAATTTGCTGCCTTAAGTCATTAACACCTGGCACATACAGACGACCCTGATAACACAATACATCATCTCCCCCTTGGGAGAAGACCTCAAACTTCTGATCCTTGACCTATTCTTTCAACTTGACTAGACTGGGATCTCTATCTTGCTTTTCCTTAACTTCAGAAACTAGTAATGATTCAAAACTGTTCTGAACCGATATATTACCTTCTACTGAATCGACTAAGTAGACACCTAGTTGGGTAAGCTATGGACTTTCTGAGATAAATTCTTATTAATGTCCTCAACATGAGCAACACTACCCATAGACAAATTATTGAGAGAATCGGCCACTATATTGGCCTTGCCCGGATGGTAAAGGATACTCATGTCATAGTCTTTCAAAACTCTAACCACATTCTTTGATGGAGGTTAAGATATTTCTGAGAGAATACGTACTGGAGGCTTTTGTGATCTGTGAACACATCTATATGCACCCCATATAAGTAATACCTCTAAATCTTTAAGGCAAAAAATACGGTTGCTAACTCAAGATCATGAGTAGGATAATTCTTCTCATGAGGTTTAAGTTGTCTGGAGGCGTAGGCTATGACCTTACTATGCTGTATGAGGATACAACCCAAACCTACTCTGGACGCATCACAGTACACTACAAACCCATCTGACCCATCTGGAAGAGCCCAAACTAGAACTGAGGTGAGTCTACTCTTCAACTCCTAAAAACTCTTCTCGTAAGTATCTGACCACTGAAACTTGACTTTCTTCTGAGTCAATCTGGACACAGGGGATACAATGGATGAAAATCCCTCAACAAACCATCTGTAATAGCCAGCCAAACCCAAGAAACTCCTGATATCTGATGGTGAGGCAGGGCGAGGCCAGTTTCTTACTACTTTAGTCTTTTGAGAATCAAACCTAATGCCATTACCAGAAATAATATGACAAAGAAATTCTACTAACCTTGGCCAAAATTCATACTTACTTAATTTGGCAAAAAACTGATGATTTTTAAAAGTCGGCGATGCAATTTTGCGATGGTCTGCAAGATCATGCTCACTACAAAAATAGATAAGAATGTCATCTATGAAAAGTATAATGAACATGTCCAAATAATGCTTGAACACATGGTTCATCAAGTCCATAAAAGCATCTTGGGCATTTGTAAGACCAAAGGATATAACTAAGAATTTGAAGTGACCATATTGAGTTTGGAAAACTATTTTTGGAATGTCATATTCTCTGAATCTGAGTTGATGATAGCCTGATCTAATGTCTATCTTGGAGAAGTAAGTGGCACCCTGAAGTTGGTCAAACAAGTCATTGATTCTAGGAAGTGGATATTTGTTCTTGACAGTAACTTTGTTGAGATAAGGGTAATCTATACACATTCTGAGAGAACCATCTTTCTTGCGCACGAATAAAACTGGTGCACCCCACAGGGACACACTAGGTCTGATGAATCCCTTTTCTAGGAGATCCTTTAAATGTTCTTTTAATTCTCTGAGTTCTGATGGTGCCATTCTGTATGGAAGAATAGATATAGGCTGAGTATCTAGATGAAGGTCAATGCTGAAGTCTATTTCCTTTTCAGGAGGAATTTCTGGAAGATCTTTGGTAAAGACATCTGAATATTTGCTCACTACTGGGAATGATTCAAGACTGGGAGCTTTGAAACTAGTGTCCTTAACTCAAACAAAATAAGAGACACATTCCTTAGATATCATTTTTCTAGCCCGTAGGTAATAAACAAGCTGACCCCTGAATGCTGAAGTACTTCCCTTCCACTCTAGGATGGGTTTATTTAGAAACCTAAATTGGACCACTCTATTTTTGTAGTGGACTATTCCATATCAGGAATGAAGCCAATCCATGTCGATAATGACATCAAAATTAGTCATCTCTAATTTAACTAAGTGCTGAAGTGACTTTCTGAGATATCATAATCAGACAGTTCCTGTATACCTGTCGGGCTATGATGGTTTTAACCACTGGGTTAGAGACTAATAAAGGCTCTGTTAGAATTTCAGCACTGACTCCGAAATCAACTGCTATATAAGGAGTAACAAAAGACAAAGAAACTCCTGGATCTAGCAAAGCATAAACATGTACATGAAAGTTCTGCAATGTACCAGTGACCAAAATGGGAGAATTTTCCTGATCCTGTCGGGACTGAAGAGCATAGATTCTATTTGGGCATTGCCCACAGGTTGCACTGAAAGTGACACCCTGCTAATTCGGGCGACCGAACTGAGCTGGGGAATAGTTCTGCTAACTCTAAATACCTGACTGAGGACAATCTCTAACTCTGTGTTATAGATTACCATATCTAAAATATACATCACTGCCAGCTCTATAAATACCCTTGTGGTTTATACCACAAGCCTGACAAAGAGAATTGGTTTGGGCACTGCTAACACTGCCCTGAGATTTAGAACCTGGCGTGCTATCTTGGTTACCATTCCTGAACTTAGGAACTAGAGCACTAGCTGAGGAAGGAGATGGAATAGATGACTTTGGGTGGAATTGAGAACGGTTTTCACCCTCTGACTTAGGCTGACTGAAATTAAATCTACCTATTTTAGCTTTTTTATTCTGCTTTTCCCTCTTCATAATATTCTGCTCCTCTATCTGTTGAGCATAGATCATAAGCCTGGATATGTCCATTTCAGTAATCAACATGGGGGTCCTGCACTCCTTGACCACACTATCATCCATCCCAGAAACAAACTTACTCATCATAGCACTGCTATCTGCCACCACATAAGGAGTATATATATCTAATTGAGTAAACTTAAGAGAATACTCTTTCACCATCATGTTGCCCTGCCTGAGGTTGATAAACTCTAATACCTAAGTTTATCTCAACTCTAGGGGAAAGAATCTATCTAAGAAGGCAGTGGAAAACTCTTCCCACTTAATAGGCCATGCATCTTTAGCCCTTTCTGATTTCCACTGCATGAACCATATGTGAGCCACATCCTGCAACTGATATGCAGCTAGCTCATCACTATCGCTAGCGGTAACCCCCATGATATTTTGAACCTTCTGGACTTGATCAAGGAATTCCTAAGGGTCCTCGTCTAACTTCAATCCAAAAAAGAATGGAGGATTCATCCAGGTGAAGTCCAAAATCCTAGATGCAACAGTGTTGGCCACTAGGCTGGCCGGAATAACAGCTGGCCATTCATTTTGACTAGCAGCTGAATTATCAAGAGAGGAGAATACAACTCAAAATCATCCAGGGGTTTTGCTTGGATGGGCTGAGGGGTTGACTAATTTCCATTTATTCTTTTGGGAGGCATGCCACTGTCACGACATAATTACTAAAAGAAGGGAAATTATTCCTAAGAAATCTTATAGCCTCTTGTCCATAAATGTGGCGCGCTATACACCCATGCACAAGACCCTACTAGATGCTACTTTCAGACTTCCTAGGACTCTATTGAACCTTAGGCTCTGATACCAAGTTTGTAACACCCCAGATTCTGAACCCCAAATGCTACACGGTGCTCATAATCTTGAAGGACCACAAGCTAATTCATGACTGGTACCTACTGTAATATTTGTACATTAATACTGTAATCATATGCGGAATAATGGGCTGAACTGCCATAAGGTTCAAATACCTGAAATAATACTGAAGTAAGTGGTATAATAATACCAAAACAAACTAAAATATAAATACAGAACATACTAAAGTCTAAATAGCTAGTCTAAAAGCCTCTAAACTATCTGAATAAGGAGTTGATGGGACATGTCCCCAACTAACTCCATTTGCTGAAATAAACTAAGTACTGAAATACTGAAATGATAAAGTATCCTCATATGATAAGGACTCACTGCTATTCTACCGCTACTCACTGAAACCTGAAGCTGCCTATGCACGGTCCGATACCTGAGCACCCAAACCTATGGTATAAAATACCATAGCACAAAGGAAACGTATGCGTTAGTAGGTGTAAATGTACTGGTACGGAAAGTGAGGTAAGGATGAATGCATTGGGTTCATAGGCATGAACTATAACTGCCTAATAACATAAATATTATTGCGTGAGAATACAAGCATAAATACATAACTGTAACTTAGAACGTGAAGATTCTAAATGTTGAATATACTGATAACGTGCATACTGATAACTAATATGCTATTTACTGAGTTGCTATATCTGAAAGTCTTGATTTTGATGGAACTAGCTGAGTTCAGTACTGATTTGAGTGACTGTATCTGACAGTCCTAAAATTTGTAGAACTATCTGATTTCTATTCTAAAGACTAAGATTGAGACTGTAGGCGGTAGTCATCTAACCGACATGCCCCAAATAAAGAAATATAGCTGAGCTGGGGTCCAATATGTAACCCCAATTAGAAGGTTGTCAATACCGTGCCACTGATAAGGACAAACTGTGAGTGACCCTCATCTGACAGGTACACTAAGGAGAACGGTAGGACCCTACTTTGACAAGTTAAGCCACCTCATTAACCCTCATTAGACAGGTTTTTGATGTCTCAACCTACACTTGCTATGTAGTTCTGGAATGCAAGGATTGCTTGTAAGACTCACACCCTTTGCTGGCAAGTAAGTTCCCATCCTTGGGTTCACTCGGTGCTGAATTCTACTCCCAACTGAATAGACACTGAACTGATTATACTGAACTGAACTAGACTGAGTCCACTGACTTTCGTTGACTGATAAAATACTACTGAGTTCTATTAACTAATTGAGTTTACTGAGATTACTGAGTAGGAGTGGGCTGGTACTGAATTTTCTGAGTTTTCCTGAGTCATGTGACTGACTGAATTCTACTGATCATGGCTTGACTGAAAACATTTTGAAAACTGACACTGGCTCTAGGCACACAGTTAAATTGTCGGGTACAAGTATCCCCAGGACTCGATAGCATGAAACTGACAAGACATGACACTTCTCGAACACATGACCATAGTCAACAATTTATAGTACAACCATTAGGGATTTTCATGAAGTATTTGCATGTCATAAGCTTACACATGAATAGGAATACATGTAAACATGTCATAATTTCGTAAGTCTAATCTTATGAGCATTCCACCAAACCATTATAGAGTATAACAATAACATGGAGGTCATTGTGAACATAAGGGTAAAACATGGATTTATCAATTTGGTCACAATTGAGTCATAAAGCATAATTCTTATTCTTTTATGCATTTTATCAAACAGTTTGCATGCATAACATGAGGCTTAGGCATGAACATTAAATTAACACATCATGGCAATATTTTTCACTTCAAATACAATAATTCCAACCACATACTAACATAATTTCATTTTATATATTAAAGATTTCAACTTGGTAACCATATAACAACATAAACATAGACATCATTCAATTCATAACATGGAATTCAAAATTTATATTTTTGAAAGGGTCTCTTGAGCTTTATGGGTGAAAGGAACCCATGAATCAACACTTTACATACCTTAGAACGTAAATCCTTAAGGGTTATTGAAGGAATCCTTGAGCCACGTTCTAAAATTTTGAAACTAGGGTTTCTTGCTTTTGAGAGAGAATGATGAACTTTTGGAAAACTTGAGTGAATAATGAAATATTTATGTTATTTAGGGATTAATTTTGTGTTTTAGGGATGAATAGGGTTGGAGAAATGACCCCTTTACCCCCAAAACCCGTAGTAAAAATTCTACAAAATGGGATTGGCCTCGCGACGCGACCCACAAAAACATGAACTGGCCCTCACTACGCGACATATAGAAATAGGACTGGACCTTACGACATGGGGCTATTGCAAGACTTCACTATTTTGGGCAACCAAACTTGCCCTTACACTATTCGGAAAATCCCAAAACTCACCCGAGATGTACTATTAACTTGCCCCATCATAAATAACCTTAAAAATTGACAAACGAAGGTAGAGAAGGTCATGAAATAAATCCTCAAAGTTTGAAGTCTTAAAATAAGACTAAGTCCTTAACACTTGGCCAAAATTTTCTAAGTGTAGGATCTTTTATAGAGCTTATTTTGACTTAGACTTTCACGGGGTCTTACAATATCTCCCCCTTAGAAACATTCATCATTGAATGAGACTGAATGAGATGGGAGAAAAGATAATTGAAGTACTAGCTGAACATGAACAACTAAAACATGATTACATGACTGATATGACTGATTTACTGGAACTCATACCGAACATGCAGATCTGATGTATGGTTTCATGGCTAAACTGATTCATGAATGCATGACTGGTATTTTTGATAAACTGAGTTTCTCACAAGAAGAAGGCATATATGATGCATGAATACATGACTGATCTAATGTATGAATATATGACTGAATATGCAATGGTATTTGATACCAAGTTTATGATGGGAATCTAAGCTTGAAACTGGTTTGTAACTGAAATATGAACATGAAACCAAATAAGCTTGAGGAAAGCTATTACCTTGGGTTGAGTCTGAGTTTGCAAAGAAGAGGTGAGGATAATTGGTTCGTATATCTTCTTCTGCTTCACAAGTAGCTCCCTCAATGGTCTGAATCCTTAGAACGTAAATCCTTAAGGGTTCTTAAAGGAATCCTTGAGCCTTTTACTATTGACTTTACTCACTTGAGATGTACTATGGAATTTCCCCATCACGAATCAACTTGAAAATTGACAAGCGGAGGTCGGGAAGGTCATGAAATAAATCCTCGGAGTTTGAAGGCTTAAAATGAGACTAAGTCATTAACACTTGGCCAAAATTTTCTAAGTGTTGGATCTTTTATAGAGGTTTAAGGAGCTTAATTTGACTTAGACTTTTAAGGTGTCTTACCAGTATCCACCTCTCTAATTTTAAACTGATGGTATCTTAGACGAAGATCAATCTTAGAGAAATACCTAGCACCCTAAAGCTGATCGAAAAGGCCATCAATCCTAGGAAGAGGATACTTGTTCTTCATTGTAACCTTATTCAACTGATGATAGTTTATACACACTTGAAGAGACCCATACTTCTTATGCACAAAAGATATAGAAGCAACCACCCCATAGAGAAATACTAGGCCGTATGAGACCCTTATCAAGAAGATCCTTTAACTGCTCTATTAGTTCCTTTACTTCTGCCGGAGCTATCCTATAAGGACGAATGGAAATGAGGCAGGTATATAGTAGAAGATCAATCCCAAAATCTATTTCCCTATTAGGAGGAATTCCAAGAGGATCATTGAGAAAAACTTTAACAAATTCTTCTACCACAGTAACAAATTGCAAAGAGTAATTCTCAGAATTTGAATCCTTAACCCAAACTAGATGATACAGACACCTCTTGGAAACTAACTTCTAATCTCTAATATAGGAAATAAACCTCCCCTTTGGCACTAGGGAACTCCCCTCTCATTTAATCACCAGCTCATTAGGGAAATAAAAACTGACCATTCAAGTCCTACAATCCAGAGAATCATAGCATGAATGAAACCAATCCATCCCCAAGATTATATTAATATCCACCATATTAAGTTCTATAAAATCCACCAGTGTCTCCTTAGAAAGATGGACACGACAAAACCCCTAGAGATTTTTCTAGCTACAATTGAATCACCTACTGGAGTAGACATAAAAAAGGGGTCAAAAATATTTTTAGGACCGAAACCAAAGCTACAGCCACATAAAGGGTCACATAGTATAAGGTAGAACTCAGATTAATCAAATAATAAATATCATGACAGAAAAGTTATAACATGCCAGTGAAAACACCAAGGGATACCTCAGATTCCTAATGAGTAGTAAGTACATAGAGACGATTCCGGCCAGCGTCAGTGCCTAAAGTGATGCCCTTAGATATAGGAGAAAAGAAGTGTGACCTTGACCTTGTTAGCTCTAGTGGCAATTTTAGCTATGGGACAGTTTCACTACATATGACTAGGCTGACCGTAATAGGAACATAAATTTTTCTCCTCCTTAAAAAAAGTAGTGAAGCTACCCACAAAATTGGCAAGGAGGATAAGGTGGGGCCGACTAAGATCCACTAATATGAGACTGGGCACCCTGTACCTTAGGACCACTGCTAGTCTAAAAGAAATGATCACCAGAAGTCCTAGGATAAGAAGTACTGGATGACAAATAAGAACTTCTCTAATTCTTCTTCTTAGTCCACTACTATCATTACTACTATTCTACTGATTTGCACCCTACTCTGAATATCTAAACTTCTTATTCTACCTTTCTTCCATATTTACCCATTTTTTTCTCTCTTTTTCTGCCACTGTACATAAACCACCAACTTAGAGATGTCCATATCATTATTCAACCTCACAGCCTTGCATTCCAATACCAGGTCATAAGACAAACCATAAGAAAACATTCTCATTTAAGACCTTGTATTAGATACCAACTTTGGGGCATAACGGGACAGTTGCTAAAATTTTAGGCATACTTCTTCATATTCATGTTGTCTTGCTTCAAGTTCACAAACTCTTTGGCCTTAGCTTCCCTCAGCTCCTGAGGAATGAAGTGATCAAGAAAGGCCTATGAAAACTCATTCGACACCATCGTCTCAGCGTCATCACCTTTCAGTTTCTCCCACTCGTCATACTATTGATAATATATATATTTTAACTAATAAAAAACATATTCTACACCTTTAAAATCAGTAGCATGCATTAGCCTAAAATTTTTTTTTATCTCATCAATAATACCTTGAGGATCTTTATCAATCTTAGAACCTATAAAGTTTGAGGAATTTAACCTTATAAACTGGCCATGCCGATTGACCTCAGATGAACCAACAATAGGACCAACATAATCAGACTAAAGAAACCATGATGCCACCATGTGGGCAAGCATATGAATAGACTGACGTAACTTTGCATTGGATATGTATACCTTGGAAAGCTGAGCATAAGTATCACCATCCAAGAAATCCCGAGAAGGAAGAGTAAAGATATATGGAATCCCACATGGAGTAGTACAATCAAGAGTAGGGACCCTACTAGGTTTGTACTCCATAAATAGGGCAAGTTCTCTCCATATTTTCCTCAGGTGGGACAGAGATTCTAATAGAGTTTGTGTAAATGTCAGATCTTTAGAGAGACATGATCTAAAATACGAGTAAACTAGGAGTTAGAGAAGTTTCATAACACTAGACTCGATAGCTCGAAATAGAACACAAGAAAGGAAAACATTCCCCCTTATAAGTGTGGCGCACTACACACCAATAAAAGGTAGTTGACTCGACATAACTTTTTGGACACCCAGTGACCCTTAACCATGATTTTATACCAAGCATGTCAAAACTCGAACCAGGGCCTAGTCGTAATGGGTATCTGAAGACCCTCATGGGTTGAAGACCACCCCCTTAGTCTAGCATCCAAAACACAATAAAAGAATATA
>NC_061115.1:174086415-174119110 GCF_002878395.1 Capsicum annuum | reverse complement strand
TTCTATATTTAAAATTAAGGATTTACCCATTTTTATATTCCAATTGACAAATCAAGAGCGACACTAAATAAACAGGATCAAAAGCACAAAATAGAAAATTTGTTATTATGTTCTAATTGAAGTGTCTTTTACTTTTATCATGTGCTTATCTAATTAATTTGTCTACTTTACTACAGGGTATTTCTCAGTTTCAGGACAGTAAAGATGATAATGTTATTTACTTTTAACATTCAAAGTCATTAAACATTACCTTTAACAATATATTTGGATTTACTTATAATGAGCATCAAGATTTAATAATAAAATTTATACAAAAGAATAAGAGAAGCTAACAAAATTTTTAAATCACTGTAAATCCATGAAAATAATATCTTAGAATTAAAGAAATAACTTTGCTACAGATTGTATAGTAAGAAATCGCAATAAGTTTTTTAGAGTTCAAGCCCTAAAAAAATCAGTAGTACCTTTCGGAAGTGGTCGACTCAAAGGATAAAAATGACAAGATAAAATAATACAAAATTTATATAATAGGATAGCTTTTGACATACCCACACATAACTCAAATTAGTACCAGATTTCAGAACAATATAACAATATTTGGCAACAACTTTGTAGCAAGAAGAGTGAAATTGCTCCGTTCAAAGGCTACCTATACATCACTACAACAATTAAATCTTGATAGGTGATGGTTGTGGGGTTTTGCAAATTTTCAAAGATGAGGTCTAGGGTTTTAAGACTGACAGAAGGAGAAATGAAAACTTGAGGTCTAGGGATTTAGATCTTTTCCTTTTATTTATTTCATTTTATCTTTCTTAATTACAACATTAGTGACCAGATTTCAACGATTTTAGGGACCTGATTTAGTCTCTTCACTAATTGAAATAGTAAAATCGACAACTAAGGGCACTTTTAGGAAATTCTATTTTCAATTGCCTATCGTGTGTCCATATTTCTATGAAACTATTAGCACCGGTTTTGACTCCATTCTTTTTGTAATAGATGGTGTGAGGTTATCGACAGATGCTGATGAGACTTCTTCATGTGTTTCTAGAATTTTAGCTCAGCATCGGGCTATGGAGTTAGATATTAATGTCAAAGATCTTTAGCATCAACTAGAGAATTTAGGGATAGTTCAGGATATGGTAGAGTTTGTGACCAGTGTTAGGGATTTTGAGTATTTTAGCGGATACCTCCTGTTAGAGATAATATTCGGTACATAGAGTGGTTCTCAGACAAGAGTTACGGGTTTTTTGGTGTTCATTAGGGCTCCTTGTTAGTTTCAACTTATAAGATTGAGTTTCTCTAGTGGGATAGACATATCCCCATACTATATCCTTCAGAGCATGAGATGGTACGTAAATTTTTCAGAGGAATGACTTTACGTAAATTTTTCAGAGAAATGACTTTACTACTCCATCTTTTAGGTTGTTGATTATGCAAAGGCTATAAAGAGGGCATGTATTGAGAAATATGGAGGTGGCAGTAGGAATCCATGTCATCTGTATAGTGTTATTGATATTTTATTTTAGAGTAGAGATTCTCCAGCAGGGATTAACATCACTTGGCTTGTTAGTTCTATACAGGTAATGTCTCAAGCTATAGGTGGCCTTAGATCAGTTGTGGTGGCCAAAATGGGCAGAGTTCTCATCAAATATTATAGAGTATTTGGTATAGATCTTCAAACTATGATGGTCATTTCTGATCAGTGGGTGTAGTGCATTAAAGAGTTCCAAGGACATGTATAGATTATGGAGAGATTGGTCATTATTCTAGGGAATGCCCTAGGTGTGATTTGGTTGTCTAGACAGGGTCAGTACATGTTCCTTACCAACCTATAACTCCTAAGGTATGTTATGATTATGGAGACGATGATCACTTTAATAGAGAGTATCCCCCTCATTAATTGGTTAGCCAATTAAGGTTAGCTTATATTTCTTACTAGGTTAGATCTGTAGGGGTTTGTTATGACTGCAGAGAGATCGATCATTGGTCTAGAAAGTGTCCTCCATGTAGAGTTATTACTCATTTAGTTCATCCATATCAGTCTCACTATGATATGGTAGTTAGATATTGTTCACTTAGGGCCTCAATTGGTGATTCAGATGCTCAGTCTGAGTTTGGACACGCTCAGGTTTGTACCCCTTTAGGAACATCAAGACTATGACTTTAAACTTCATTGATATAGGTGTAATTCGACTTATTATATTTTACTTCTTATTTGAGTTGAGTTGGGGTTTTCATATCCATCGGTGATTTTATGCCTTGATGTTGATATATTGGTGATTGTAGTCTCTATATAGATTTTTATGCTTATGTGACTACCCTCATAGATAATTTCTATTAGTAGTGGATTGAGTGGATCAATGTGGTATTTTCCTTGGGGTGAAGCATTTTGGTTCAATTCCTATTTCCTTTAGCATATGGTCCTTATTATGCCCTTAGAGTGGTACCGACTATGTTCTTTATTTGTGTCACCTACATTTTATACTATTGTTATTATTTTTATTGCATTGACATTGATTGATTCTTACTCAATAGATAACTAAACTAGAATTATCTAGTTAGAATTTCCTTCTTATAAATCATATTCATTTGGCTTAGATGGCTTGGTAGGTTGGTTTTCCTCTCCTATTAGTAAGGTAAGGTTAGATGTGGAGTGGATTGTGTCAGCAAAGGTAGGTTTGTCCTTCCAACACTTCGTGGTGGTTCTAGAGTTGGAAATTTGGTTCTATTGCCTATTTCTAATATGGAAAAGTCTAAGGCTTGCTTTTCTCTGGATTCTAACATTGGCTATTGAGATTTGTTCTTTTGATTTGGCTGGTTCATCACCCATTAGTGGTCTTGATCTTGATGTTTATAGTAAGTCGGGTACTTCGTTCTTGCAATGATGTGGTTTATGATTCAGTTGAGCTAAAGTTGGTGAAAATGGGTGAACTTATTAAATTCATATTTCGACGGTTATTTAGCCACCTAATATGGCTTCATGGAGTGCTTTTTCTTGGTGATATGTACCTATGAGAATTCATTACCATAGATTGAGTGTTGGAATAACCACAATCAGGCTAAGATAGTAAGTTTTCTATGCTGCTTAGGAGTTGGCTACTATTTGTATTTTTCATAACCTTAACATGTTCTTGATTATGCATAAATGCATTATACCCTTCAACGGATGTGGAGTTGATTGTTTATATTTTCAAATTATGGGTTTCCTCCATTATGATTATGTTTTCGATAATATTTCAGTTTTGATTCTTGCAAGAGCTATTTAGTATATGCCTGATTTATGATACTGAGGTCGATTTGGGTGTTTGGCCTTAGTCCACACTTGTTGGATCAAGTTTTAGACTTTGAATTTTTTGAATAGTGACTTAGAAGTTGTGATAGCTTTTGAAGTATGGATGTTTACTCGTCTACGATATTGGTTTGGTTAGTTGAGGCTTAGTAGTTTAACTTTGGTGTTGATATTATAGCAATGGATTGCATAACTTGATTGTAGCCCATTTCCAAATTTATTTCAGGCAAACATTTATTTATAGGCTGACTAAGCCTACTTGTTACCTACAAGATTAGTTTTCTTTTGTTTAGATGTATTACGCTTGGTCGATGTCTGAAAGATGGTCTAACAATATAAGGTATTGGTTTTTACTATGCTTGAACTTGGTTCTCAATTTTTTTTAGAATTTTGGATTGTCGGCTAAGCAGAAAAAGTGTGCTCAAATTGGACTTGGCTTGGTTATACCCTCACTTAGTGGGATATTTTGGAGCGGATCATTCAGTTTTAGTAGTTTCTTCTTTGAATTCCTAACAGTCAGTTTTGAGGGTCATTCAGATCAGTTGTAGCTCTGGCTAGAGATCACAAGCTTTGATCATCTCCATTTGAGTGTAAGGTAGCATGTTATGGGATTATTCTTATACTATTTATGGAATTTTAGTAGATCACCTTTAGTATTTTGAGGTAGTGTGATGTGATTGTATGGTCAGGACTCGAAGGATAATCTTTGTAGATTAGTGTGGTTAGCAGATTTGGAACGACAAAGAAATATTGGATTCAAAAATTAGATTTGGTTGCATGATTCATGCCTTTGGTTGCCTTGAGTTTGGGTGAGTTTGCACCTAGTTATGCTTGTAACTGTATAATATCAGTGTGTTGTGATATGGATTTGCATTTTTAGTCATGTTCGGTGCAGTTGGAGGTTGATTGGTTGTTGAGAATGAGTTTGTGGCTCTTTGGAAAGTGAAGAAAGTGGGTCAAAAAAGGGGAAATCTATGAAAAAATTCCTTGGAAGCATTATTTCAGCTCAGAAATTATCTGGGAAGTATTGCTTAAAGCGTGAGAGCCTAGTACCTCATCCTTTCAAACTTTGGGCTATTCTTATTCATTAGTTTTTCATACGAAAGTCCTCTTACTAATGGATGTTATAATGACTCTCTAGGTTATTTTCTTGATTTCTATGTATTTCTGGCATTTTGATCCTCCCCATAATGGCTAAAAGTCATTTATGACATGTCAAAACTGTCATTTTGATTATCCAACAGTCCATTTGAGTTTTAGGATCATTTCCCTATTTTGGAGATTTTACGGTTAAGGAATTGATCTAGAACCAAAAATCCGAGTAAATAGCCTTGAATGAGAAATCTGACAGTGCCATCAGCTCCGAGACATTGATTTTAGGCTAGGAGGATACTTGGTTTAGGTCCCGAGGGTTTCAAACTCATATTGGGCTATTTGGTAGAATTTGGTTAAAATAGAACTATAGATATGGAACCCATATTTCATGGAAATGACCTCAAATAAAAATTTTAATGGTTCTATTGAGTCTAGAATGTTGAATTTAATATGGTACCATAGTTCATTTGTGCACATGGGGTTTTAAACAAATCCAGAGTACCCAATCGAAGCCCATGTGGATTTAGGAAAATCTAGTGCAGCTGCATCTGGTGCAACCAACCATTGTTCATCATGTTTGTGAGGTATAGGTTGCATTTGTGAAGGGTCAAGTTCTTGACCTTCACGATGGCAAGCCTCATCTCTCGAGTTCTCGATGTAGGTCAGCCCAGACACAATTGATTCTTTTTCCATGATTGCGGTTGGTGGCCTATATTTAAGATAGTATAATCCTTCTCCATGCATTTGTGAAGGGTAAGTTTACCAAGCATTATGATCGTGACCCTTCGTCTCCGCAATTGCGAAAGCCAATTGCCTAACAGTATTTAACACCTCTTCTTCACGATTTTCTTTATTTTCTGGTACGATTCAAATGGCCATCATAGATTTTTAAGACATCATTGGAGGCCAACACATAAAGACTCAAGATTTGGTCACCTCGAGGACACAAGAACACGCATGGAGAACCCATCTTGAGCACAATATAAAATAATTCCATGTGTGGAAGATTGCTTAGGGGATTGCCTTTGATGCCTACCCAAGGGTGCACATGTTAAAGTGTGAAGATGAGCTTTAAATACTCCAAAGCTTCCCCATGTCTACACTCCAAGACCGCCCCTTTTGTTACTCTTATTAAGTGTGTTTTGGTCTTTTTGTGCCCTTTTTCTACACTCCATAGGGCCCCTTTTTCTTTAAGGGTAGTTTGGTCATTTTATGATGTAATAAGCTAGGCTATAAATAGGTTCTTTTTATTCTTATTTTCCTTTGTTTTGATGATGATATTTTGAGGGAAACTTTCCTAAAACTCCATTGGGAGGAACTTTTAGTGTAGGGCATGGAAAAACCAAGTAGTGTAGGACTTGGAAAATTCGTTTAGTATAGGGCTTGAAAAGGCCATTATTGAACATTGCTTAGAAATAATGGTTTTAAGGCGGATCTAATCCCCTTTTGTGGTCACCGTAAGAAGATTAGTGTTTGATTTTGCGATTTTAAGGGTCTTAACGTATGATAAACAATTTGGTTCTTAATTCTTCATAACTTCTTGTGTCATTTTATCTATCTTTTCTTTATTGCATTTGTTTGTTATCTTGTTTCTCAACCTTATTCACCCTTAATGGCATTGAGAGCTCAACAAAAATGTGAGAATCGGTTAAGTGACGTTAGGAGTATGTAAAGGAAGTGGAAGTGATCGTTTTCCATTAATTTCTTTGTTAGTTTCCAGTCTAGATCCTCCGTTTAATTTTTATTTTTCCCTTTATTCCATTATCTTATGGGGATAATTTGGGCCCCGATTTATGCTCCAATTTTGCACAACCTTTCAGTACATATTCTTTTTCCATCGAGGTACCTCATGATGAATTTAATTTTGAAATTTCGTTAGCCAGGCCCACGATCCCATTATTGATCCTATTTTGGGCTCAGAGTTTTATATAGAAATATGGGTACCATTTTACTCCTTTTAATATTTAGATTACTATTTTGATAGTGCAACATCATATTGGAATCATGGATCAAGGATAAGCAAATTGTGGACAATTCAAGAACGTGGTTCAACATCGAGGTAGGCTTTAGTCTACTTTACTCTATGAGATTTTGTATAGTATAGATTGCATGATAGGTAGGGATTTTAAGATGGGTTGATGAATAGTATACCATGACTTAGCCTAATTAGGAGATTTAGAATAGAGATATGACCGAAAGCTTAGCCTAGAATACCTTTTAAAGTCGTAGGATCCTATTAGATCTGATGATGGGTTTGATTAGTTATGGATTTACATAAGAAATCATTTAGCATAAGACTTAGCATATTACTTAGTATTTGGGGAGATAATTCCCGATTAGACCCTTGTAGTAGCATTATGCCCTTGTTTACCTTAGTCTCCAAGTTATGGTTTTAATGTTATAATGAATATTATATTGTGGGCTTATGGTCATGATTACAATACCAGTTGAGAACTATGTTAGTATTCTAGCCCTTGTAAAAATAGGGTTGTGGTTTGCAGACACTTGTAGTTGTATTAGTTGGATACTTATGATGACATGCATACTTTTATATGCATTCATACTCACTTAATGGTACGATTCCAACCAGAACATTAATTTTACCAGTATTTTTTTAAAAGGGATGTATTCCCACCTTTTAATTTAAAAATTAATTTCTTCTATAATGAATATCATACCACCTTATCTAATGAATTTTGAGGTTTGAAACTAAATACGATAATTTGAAAAATAGACCAAGATTGATTCTGGCCCATTACTATTTCACTCTTTTATCACTACTATTTATGCTGGTTGAGAGAGGTTTCGACCCTCTCTACATTATTATGCCAATTTAGTCTTGAACTTGATCTCGACCAATGAATTTATAGATTTGCACCCTTTTAGTCATGGTTAAAGTCAATGCACTTATATGTATACATATATATGTATATGTGTATATATATGTATGTATATGGTATCGAATGGAGTAAATTGATTATGATGGTTATTGGAAGTTCTAGTATGGGATCAGGCAATGTATATGGATATCCCGAGTCCCCTATAGGCCACTTTACACATATATGTATATGTGTTTGTGTATATATATATATATATGTATGTATGTATATGGTATCGGATGGAGTAAATTGATTATGATGGTTATTGGAGGTTCTATTTTAGGATCAGGCAGTGTATACGGATATCTCGAGTCCCCTATAGGCCCCTTTGTCTATGAGTCAAAGTTCTTGATAAGGATGGTCGTCATAGGTCCTATCTTTGCAAGCTATTGAGTTGGAGGAGGTGTGTACACTTGATATATTTGATATTTGGATTGGACATGGTTTTTTATTGGCTTATGTTGCATTTATTAATATACATTGCCTATAACTAATATGATTGTTTGGTGCTTATATATCTATTGGCCTTATGGGGGTTGTATAGGTATAAGTTATAATTTTTTTTTTATTTTGTGTTTTCTTGAATCGTTCAGTCTTATGGGGGCCTAGTTATATATTTTTTGTATAGACTAGTAGGTTACTTTTACCTGAGATTGTCGGTACTTTTTTTGATCTGTTTTCTCTATTATGGTAAATTACATTATTGATAGTTCTACTCATGCTTAGTCATCCTTTGTTTAGAGACCCCAATTATGCTAGTATTAGCTTTTCTACTGGTTAGGATTCCTTGAGACATTGGGTTGGCTCCCTCAGGTTATTACCTTTGAGTTATAACCTTTAATGTTTGTATTACCATATATCTCTATCTTTCTTTGTCTATTCATATCATATATGTATCTTTTCGCCTTGTATCATTACTATATCTCCTTCATTCACTCTTTATTTGTATATTACTAGGGTTATATGATATTGTACTTTAGTCCCCTAATACTAGTAGAATAGATAGTTTATCCTTATTGATCCATTAGCATCATTTTGTTTATTTTTCTTAGATAGTTTTCTATAGTTCATATTCCTATTTTATATTTTACTATTCTTTCACTATATTTGGAGCTCAATCAATCGATGCCTACTGAGTACCATGTGTTTTTACTCATATTACACTTTTGTATCCTGCAGATCACAGTATGAGTTTTCGTTGTTGATGTGTGGATCGGGCGAAGTAGCTATAGATCAAAGATTTGGGGGTGATCTCCTGATATTCAGAGTATTCCTACTTTCTATCGTATTGTTTAGTCTAATATCTATTTTGTATGTCGAAGATGTTTTGTACATGTATTTATTTTATATTTCACTTTGTAGTCAAATTGTATTAGATGCTCTTGTACTAATCTCACAAGGTCTGGGGGGTTGTATTCTATATTAGCCTTTTATTTAAATTCTTTTTCATTATGTACTCCCATTATTTGAATAGTTCGTTACTAGTTGTTTCATACTATGGGTTGGCTTACCTACCGGGGGTTATAGTAGGTTCCACCATGACCTGGGAAATTAGATCGTGACAGGCAAAGAGGTAGTATAAAAATGAATCGAGCATAAATGTCCAAGGTGTTACTATCTATAAGAATTCTATTAGGCTTAAGAGATTTAGCAAACAATGCACTCAAGGATGGAGTCAAAGCATTTAAACGCATAATACTCTTCCTTTCTAAACAAGTCTTGCCCAAATAAGATGTAGATTGAACATGATCATGAATAACATCATGCGCAAAAAGGTAGTAAAGAAAGGTGCCAATGACACTATTCTCATCCAAGGTGCTCTCAATAGTAGGATCACACAAGGAGAGAGATAGATATTTCAAGTACATAGAAACTCTCTTCTTCAAGCAAGTTCCCAAGGGATGTGAGTTTATTAATGGAGTCATGTTACTAGGAAAAATAGTGACTCCATTAGACAACAAACAAATCCAAAACAAGTGGTTCTCCCATGAAGTTTGGTTCCCTATATTAATGATGTTAAGAATGCTCCCAAGAGTCCCATTTGACACTTCAAATTGTGCAACTCAATGAACGTGATAAGAAATCTTTAACAACCTTGGACTCTTTTTCAAACAAGGAATCAATTTAGCATCCACAAGTTGTGGTCAACACAACTTAAGCACAAGTGTGTCAAATAATGATGGAAGTATATAAGCAACACCAAAAAGAGAAAATGACACATTTGCCCTAGGGTTCTCAAGAATGATACCACCTTTGAGAAAGAGGTCATCAATTGCAAACAAGTAATAAAGAAATGTATCACGTAAATGGAATTTATCCAGAGTATTTTCAAGAGAAGACTCTCTCTTTTACCTACAAGTCATAAGATCATTTTCAAGAATGGGAACACATAATGGTGAATATTTTTGTACCATTTCATTACTCCCCTTCTTTAATGAGCATTCTTCTTTGTTGGAAATGTTTCACATGCAAAACTTGATTCTATTAAGTGGATTGTAAATCCTAAAGGAATACTTTCCATCATATGGAAGGATACCAACAACCCCAATAAAATTCTGCTTATCATCTTGACTAAGCACTAAGTTGGTTGTATAAAACTTGCCACATTCTAAGAGGACACCAGGGTCAAATGAAAGAAGTATCCAAGAACATGGTCAAGGAAAACCCATTTTCTCCAAGGTTTCAATCCTCACAAATAAACATACCCTCTATACAACCATTAATAATACCATAAGCATAGAGAGGGTAGATGTAACACACCACATTTTCAGGCTAGAATTTGAACCGTCATTCCTATGTGCATAAACTCTAGTCCTATTATTTCTATATGAATATATGTTTCATGACCATTCACCTTGTGTATAAAGTGTTTTTGATATGAATCATGGTCATAGAAAGCACTTAGAGCAAAGTCGAGTTGAGAGCATTTGTATCAATTGAGTTTTAGTAACCGATCCTACAAATGTCAAGTTTAAACAAATGTAACTCATATAATATAATGATTCAGGTGAACTACTATATATAAGATTACAAATATTTGAGTCTTATTTCTAACGCATCCGATTTTGCCTTAATTCGATATTAGAGTAGGAAGTTATGTTCATATTACTTTGGAGTGTCCGCTTGTCAACAAGGTGACGACTTGAGTGATAAGCCGTCAACTAAATGTTGAGCTATCAACCTTGTCGTCAAACTTAACCATAAAATTACCTACATCACTTAGGAAAGCAGATGACTAAGTTGATAATCCATCACCTAAGTGATAAGCTATCAACTAAGTCATCACCCATAACGAGAAATTGTTCAAGTCTAGCTAGGGGGTGACGACTAGGTTGATAAGTCATCAACTAGGTAATAATCTATCACCTAAACCATTAACTAAAAATTTCTGCAATTTTTATTCAGTTTTCCTAGGGGTAATTTGGTATTTTCATCACATCGAAATCCTCTTCCACAAATTAAAACCTCCAATACATGCTATTTTTCCCCATTCTCAATAGTCATCATATGTAAAAGCCCTTCCCCTTCCCCCCAAGAACAAAAATTGAAGTTTCTTATCAAGTATTCAAGCATCCAAGGTCCCAATTCCAAGTTTCTTCTCCAAAGGTTCAAACAATTAAGGTATATGGGGTATTCATCAATGGGTTTCTTCCACCCATTGAGTCCTAAAATCCCCTTTTTGTTCAAGTATGAACTTTTAAATCATCTTTGGTAAATTATCCATGTAAATCATGAATTTAATCCATGTTTTCTTAGTAATTTGAATTCAAGCCGTGTTAACATGTTTCCCATGTGAATTAGGTTATTTCATGCTTTAAATTTCAATTACCCATGTCATATTCAATTGATTCTCTGTTAAATTATCAAGTTATGGACTAAATTATATGAACATGTTTTCCTCCCAAGGTTAACATATCCCATTATTCAATTCATGGATTTCACCAATTTTATGAATTGCATTATGTTTTGGGTCTTTGAATCATGAGTTTATTTATAGTGTTTTAAATGACGTTATTGTATATAAGTATCACTCAGTGTTGGAGGGTTATGAAAACCCGATACCTATGTGTTTTTACATGATTCTGTTTTCATGTAACAAGTTAGTCAGGATCATGTAACAAGTTAGTCAGGATATGGTTTTATTATCATATTCAGACCATTATGTTCATGCTGAGAACTTATAGGTATATTACCATATCATGTTAAATTAATAATAATACCAGTGTTGTTCAGTTGGGGATAACACTCAGCACTAAGTGAACGCAGGGATGGCGTCTTCCCTGTTAGTTAGGCATGAGTCATTAGTAGTAGTCCCTAAGTTCAAGACCTACGACACCACTGTAGATTATGTGGGCTCCACCGTCAGTTAGGCATGACACCCTCATCCTTCAGGATATCAGCCTTGTGTAACCACATCATCAGTCATGTGTTGGTACCCCTAGTAAGGTACCAATACCCTTCTAACTGGGGTTATAAGTTGGACCCTAATAACTCAGATTGGGGTATGTAGATTGTAGTGAGCTCCCATAGTTTCAGTTCAGTTCAGTATTCAGAATATGCCAGTTTATTTTTGCATGACCAAGTGTATAGATATCAGTTATTCAGTTCTTCTGTTTATCAGTTATTCAACTATTTGGTTTTACAGATTATTTCAGGACAAGTTTATGCTTGAACTTGCATTCATTTTACATGCTCATGTTGTAATGTTCAGTATTCATACATGATCCTCAGTACAGCTTTACAGCATATCTAGTTTTACATGTGATTTACATACAACATTAATACCGCTTCCTAACTTATAGAATTATTTTTAGCTCATGAATTTATAATTTTTATTATGACACCATTTTTATGTACAACCCTATTTTAAATGCATATTTTAGTAAATAGCTTATGTCCTCGGTTGTGAAGTTAGGCTCTCAGATTCTAGTAGTGATGCCAGTGTGTTGTAGAACAACACTAGGGAGGAAGATACTCGACCCATTCTTATCTCAGTGTAAATTTTTATACTTCAGTCATCATTACATCTACTCATGCCTTACACGTCATCTCCATGATCATAGTTCATGTTCATGAATTTATATAGAATTATATATGCTCCCAGCTCCTAATATAAGGAGTTTCTTTTCTCTCAGCAATACTAATCATATTCCATGAATTTATGAACTCCAAACACAGGTCATACAACTCATGACTCATGTACTCATACTCTATAGTGTGTTTAGTTCTCATAACTCATGGTGCACCCTTAATGACCAGTGAAAATTCACATTATCTCACATATGTCCTCAGTTTAGATCTCTTTCATAAACACATGCCATTGATACTTTATTCCTTAAGCCACAGTTAAGTGTCAAAGTGTTGTATAGTATTCTTTCATATTTAAGGTCCTTATGTTCTAACCTTTCAGTGACCTCTCCCTTATGTTAAGGTAGTGGTGATAAAAAAATTGATGAACAATAGTTTAGATGGAAGAGAGTAAATGTCCCTTATTAGGGAAAGATTGTTGTATGTTTATTTTATCTAAGGATATAAGTATGAAGAGAGATTAAGGTAAAGCTTTTTGGTATATGTCATGGTTAATTGAGAATTCTATGTGTGTCTTCATGGGTATAATGCATGGAAGTAGTTGTTGATAGAGGTATTAGAGAGTATGGAAAAATATTTCCTAGGAGGATTGGTTGACTAGAAGTTCATATGTGGTGATAATGATAGGATGGAATGTCATGTTGGTATAGAAATGGAAGGACGCATTTTGAGTTAGTGAATTCCTCGTAAGAGGTTGAAGTTAGTCGTTGAAGCGGTAAGGAGTAATATTCTTAAGATGAGAGCTCTGAAAACACATAGGATACTGAATCTATGGTTTACACTAGTATTAAGGTGTTATGTGTGGTACCTTGTAACTTTGAGTAGGCTTGATCATTGCTAGAGAATTTAGTTTAGCTCAGACTTTAGTAGATAGAGTTATCAACACCCTTGTGAGAATTACAAGTTGAATCAATAAACAAAGTATTTAAGAGGATAAGTATAGTTGAGAGAGTATTTGAGAAGTAGTGTGGCTAAGCTTGAAAGTTAGCAGTTGTATTGCCTAAGGTAAAGTGATTCTATACTAGCTTATGTTTTATAGGCCTATAGTCCATGATTATAGAGTTGTACCCATTTTGCGATTTCTTACGCATATATCTTATTCAGATCATGCCCAAAATTCTTTGCCTCTTAATGCTATTAGAGCTTCTTAAAAAGAGTGTTGAAGAAATACTCCATTTGGGTTTAAGCTTTCAGTATAATTCAGTCTATATACCCAATAATTCAGTTTGGTAATCAGAAAGATAAACTCCTATCATTTTCCATCTTTCCATCTAGTCGTACTATTCAAAGTTTCATGAATATTGCTATTCCAAGAAGTAATTTTTTTACATCCATGTAAACTGCGAATTCATTTCAGGCTATACATTATGTCTCTGATTAAGATATTTAGTCCTGATTCAGTTCCTGAGTGCTCAGTTCTTGATCTTAGTTTTCCAAGTATTCTAACTCAAACATTGTAATACCTCTTGTACGACCTTAGTCTCATTATCTCATGCTTTGTACTTACATAATGTACTTGGTGATGCCATGAAGCCCTTTTTTCTTTGATTCCTCTATGTGCTTTGTTGAGGAATAATTCTTAATGAGAAGTTACATACTTTATTCTATCCTAAGTAACACTTGGAATTTTTACTGCATTGGTTATCACTTTGCCGTTCTATAGGTATTATCATATCATGAACATTTCAAGTGAGTTCTAAGCTCCCAAAATGAATCAGCTCCTTATAGTCAATAAAGTCAAGTTACCTCAGAAATCAGTTTTATGATAGAAATTTTAATGTTTCAACTCAGCTATATCCTTCATTAAAAGACATATCATGTCTACATTATTCTATTCTTCTAAAGTCTCAATAAGTCCCTACCCATCATTCGATGATGAATGATTCCAAGAGGGAGATAATGTAATACCCTACAATTTTGGGCTAGAATCTGAACCATCGTTCCTACGTCAATAAACTCTAATCCTATTATTTGTATATGAATATATGTGTCATGACCATTCACCTTGTGTATAAAGTGTTTTTGATGCGAATCATGGTCATAGGAAGCACTTTGAACAAAGTCGAGTAGAGAGAATTTGTATCGATTGAGTTTTAGTAACTGATCCTACAAGGGTCAGCTTTAAATAAGTGTAACTCTTACAATATAATGATTCAAGTTCCCTACTATAGTATCAAATGAAAGATCTTCGAGTTTTCTTAACAACGCATCAGATTTCACCTTAATCTGATATTGAAGTAGAAAGTTATGCTCATTTTACTTTGGAGTATCTATCTATCAACAAAGTGACAACTTAAGTGATAAGCCGTCAACTAAGTGATGAACTATCAACCTTGTCGTCAACCTTAACCAGAAAACTTCCTACATTACTTAGGAAAGGTGACGACTAGGTTTATAAGTCATCATCTAAGTGATAAGCTATCAACTAAGTTGTCTCCCTTAACCAGAAAATTTTCAATTCCAACTAGGAGGTAACAACTAGGTTGATAAGTCCTCAACTAGGTGATAATCTATCACCTAAGTCATCAACTAAAAATTTCTACAATTTTTATTTAGTTTTTCTAGAGGTAATTTGGTCTTTTTCTCGCATCAAACTCCTCTTCCACGAATTAAAACCTCCAATAAATGCTATTTTACCCCATTCTCAATTAGTTATCATACGTAAAAACCCTTCCCCTTTCCCCAAAACACAAAAAATGAAGTTTCTTCTCAAAAATTCAAGCATCCAAGGTCCCGATTCCAAGTTTCTTCTTCAAGGATTCAAGCAATTAAGGTGTGTGGGGTATTTATCAATGGGTTCTTTCCACTCATTGAGTCCCAAAATCCCTTTTTTGTTCAATCCCCTTTCTGTTCAAGTATGAACTTTTAAATCTTCTTTGTGAAATTATCCATGTAAATCATGAATTTAATCCGTGTTTTCTTAGTAATTTGAATTCAAGCCATGTCAACATGTTTCCCCCATGTGAATTAGGTTATTTCATCCTTTAAATTTCAATTACCAATGTCATATTTAATTGATTCTATGTTAAATTATCAAGTTATGAACTAAATTATGTAAACATATTGTCCTCCCAAGTTAACATATCCCATTATTCAAATTCATAGATTTTATAAATTTTAAGAATTGCATTATGTTTTGGGTCCTTGAATCATGAATTTCTTTACAGTATTTTAAATGACATTATTTTATTTAAGTATCACTCAGTGCTAGAGGGTTATGAACACACAATACCTATGTATTTTTACATGATTCCGTTTTCAACTAACAAGTCAGTCATGCCATGGTTTTATTATTATATTCATACCATCATGTTCGTACTGAGCACTTATCAGCATAGTACCATATCATGCTAAATCAATAATAAAATTATTGTTGTTCAGTTGGGAGTAACACTTAGCACCAAGTGAATGCTGGGATGATGGCTCCCTCATTAATTAGGCATGAGTCGTTAGTAGCAGTCCCTAAGTTCCAGACCTATGGCGCCACTGTAGATTATGAGGGGTCCCATGCTAGTTAAGCCTAACACCTTCATCCTTCGGGACATTAGCCTTATGGATCCAAATTGTCAGTCATATGCTGGTACCCCTGGCAAGGTACCAACACCCTTCTAACTGGGTTACAGTAGGTCTGTCAACGGGGTTGGGTTGGGTCAACCCGGATCCTGCCCGTTTTATTTACCGATTCATGGGTCTGTCCGGTTTCGGGCCCAACAGTAATTTTCCAAAAAATATATCGGGAACGGCCCATTAAGGGTTTACCGGTCAAACCCGATCAAACCTGGTCAAAACTGGACAAAAATAAAAAAAATTAAAAGTTTTTTTTTCAATATACACTATATATACCCACCTATATGCATTTTAAATACGTTAAACATTATATACACAACATATATACACTATATATATTTATACTACATTAGAAAACATATACACATATACACATGTATACGACTATACGTTAAATATATATAGTACTTTAGAGTTTATAAAAAATATGTACACATATATACATACGATATAAAATGTGTACTACTTTAAATAATATACATAAAACATACATACACTATATATATACTACTTTTGAAAATTTGAATACATAATTACATATACACATGTATACGTTAAATGTATATACTACTTTAGAGTCTATTGAAAATATATACACATATATATGTACCATAAAATATACGTACTACATTAAATTATATACATACTACATATATACACTATATACAAACTACTTTAGAAAACATATGCACATGTATACGTTAAATATATACTATTTTAGATTCTATTGAAAATATATACACATATATACGTACCATGCAATATATGTACTACTTTAAATAATATACATACAACATATATACAATATATACATACTAGTTTAGAAAACATATACACATGTATACGTTAAATATATACTATTTTAGAGTCTATTGAAAATATATACACATATATACGTACCATACAATATATGTACTACTTTAAATTATATATATACAACATATATACACTATATGACTTTATTGAAAATATATACCCATACATACGTACCATACAATATATGTACTACTTTAAATAATATACATACAACATATATACACTATATCCATAGTACTTTAGAAAACATATACACATGTATACGTTAAATATATACTACTTTCGAGTTCATTGAAAATATATTCACATATATACGTACCATACAATATATGTACTACCTTAAATAATATACATACAACATATATACACTATATACATACTACTTTAGAAAATATATACACGTGTATATGTTAAATATATACTATTCACAGAATAGTAGGATCTTGTTAGGCGCGGGTAGGTCACGACGCCTGAGGCGCGGGTAAGCCACGGCGCCTGAGGCACGGGTAAGCCACGGCGCCTGCCAAGATCCTGCTATTCTGTGGTATCAGAGCCTAGGAAATTTTATAGTAATTATATAATAGATCTGAAATCTATGGCATAGATATGAAGTTTTTTATAAATGGATATGGGAGAAGTTAGTACGAAAAGTACTAAACTTGAAGAAATTGATTTACCTCAAAGTATGAATCTACTAAATAAATGGACTATTCCTCAAGTAGATATAAGAACCATTTATGAATATGGCTTTCTTGATAAATTTAAATATAAGCAGATAATAAAAACCACTGAGCAATATATTGCTTTGAATGCTGACGAACGAATTATAAAATTATTGAATAAAAAAGATATTGATGTGTTTACAAATCGGTATAATTTTATGCATATTGGTTTAGTGCAGATCGCGTTTAAACCTTTAACTTTGAAAGGACTTCCAGAAACCTTTCTAGCTGCACTACGCGATGCTAAAAATTTAAATTTCAGACAATCTCTGATGGGATCTATAGAATCCACTCTGGCATATGGTCCAGTATATTTTAACACTCAGCCAAATTTACAACTATCTTTGACTGATAAAAATATTCTTGATGCTTTAACTTTGAATATGAAAATCATGGCTATAATTATGCGCCTGGATCTGAACTTATATGTTTATATTATCGTATTTATTATCGTTCATTATCTACTTTAAATCCTCGATGTAAATTAATCGAAGATGCTTCTAATTATACTCTGCTTATCGATACCAATTTTGCAAAATCCAAGGTCACTACAAGGAGACCTATTAGATGAGATGAGATTAACTTCCCAAAAACATGGGTTTTAAATTCAGTGATTTCTCCAAAACAGTTTGCGGAGGATGTGACAAATTCATAGTTAGCTCATGTAACTCAAAACATAGACGAAAGAATTTGTCTTCAATTTGACGATAATTCTACCATTTATAGTTGAAATTCCTTTTCTATACCTAGAATGTTACCTGCTATGCATCATATCTCTCCAGCTGAACCAGTATACGGTCCAGCTAGAAGTGGTGTTGTATCTTTGCATACTTTAAATTCTGAAGATTCGCGTACTCTATTAAAAAATATTGAAAAAATTAAAATTAATCCTAAAACAAATATAGTTCAAGATAATGATAATATCTATGATAGGGATAACCCCACTCCCTCAGAAATGGAGTTTGATGTTAATTCTTGTTAATCATGATTCCTCGCCTAATTGAGTTTAGTCCTGGTTCACAAGCCATAAATTATACTAAAAGAGAATTTTTTTCTGAAAAATGGAAAATGTTTAGAACATGGTTTTTTGAAACCTATAGTTTTGATGAATTGAAAAATATTTTTGAAGAATTTTATGAAATGTGTGCATTGCATAATCAAATTGTTTGCTTTGTACCATGGTTTATGTCTACATATTTACCTTTATATGTAAAAATTATTGAAAGGTCATATCAAAATGCAAATGATACTGTAACACAGACTATTTACCCCTTAATCAGCTTTAATATTACCCAACATTACTGGTATAACCTTCTCTTCTTTTTAAAAATTCGTTGATGATCACGTTGAAAAAATCACTATTTCAGAAATAAATAGTCTAATTGCTCAAAATAACTATTTGAGTCTTTATGTGAAAGTTCTTGGAGAACATATTTATTCTCTTGATAAAAAACTAAATATCATGAAGGATTTGATTAAGAAGCTAAGCGATAGTTAAAAGCCATCTGATACTGCTTCTACCTCAAAATGCAAAATAGAAGATTTGACAGCTAAGCCTCATATTCAAAGACCTCCTGATATCCAAGGATTTGAAAACCCCTCTGATTTAGAACGGCTTGAAAAATTACTTGAAAATAAATTTGCTAGTTTAAATATAAAACCTATGGATCTGTCCAATAATTTTGCGGATACTATTGAATCTCTTTCTAATAACTTTGATGATATAAATCCAACTCCTATTTCAAACATAGGAGCAGAAATCCACTCAGAGTTAAATAAACTTAGATGATTGGTAAGAAAACAACCGGGGAAAAATATGTTGATATTCCCCGTATGCAAACTGCCTATTATCCAAGACCAACTCCTCAAGATGTCCTGATAGAGGAAATAGATTGGTCATTGACAAACACATCTTATAGTGGAGAACATATATATGAATGGAACTTAGATGGATTATCTGAAAGACAATTATCTATATTAGTCCATCGCATGCTAATGTATTCTACTATTGCAAAAGTCTCTAGCCCTAAAGATACTGAGGATAACCCTGTTCGAACTGATGCTACTACTTGTAAAATGATTGTTGCAGGTTTTACTGGCCAACTTCGTGGTTGGTGGGACAATTTTCTTTCTATTGAAGAAAGAAGTAAATTTTTTGAAGCCAAAAATATGTTGCTTTGAAGCCAAAAATATGTTGCCTGGTATTGATAACCTAGGTATAGAATTACCTGAAGGTAGAGAAGATGTTGTATATACCCTTATGCTAACTATTATTCAACAATTTGGAGGTAGATTCACCAACCAACATGAAAATACTCGTACCCTCTTAGATGATCTCAGATGTAGGCATTTAGGAGAATTCAGATGGTACAAAGATACTTTTATTAGTAGGGTTATGGATTTATCTCAATCTAGGTTTGAACATTGGAAGGCTAGATTTATAGATAGAATTTCACCTCTTTTTGCTAAAAGGGTTAAAAAATCTATCAAAGGTCAATATGGTGCAATTCCTTGGACAAATTTCACTTATGGTCAGCTTATTGCAGCTTGTACCGAAGAAGGTCTAAAAATTTGTAATTATTTAAAATTGTCCCGATAAATTAAGTTTGACAGACTTAAAGAAAGATCCCAATTAGGTGATTTTTGCGGACAATTTGGTATGGAAAATCCTGCTTCTACCTCTAGAAAAGGGGTCATAGACATATAAAACCCAATGACCCAGATAAACCCTATAGAAAAAGGAGATCTAGACATAGATCCAAAGAAGAGCGTGAAGCTAGAAAAACCCATCGTAAGTCTACTAGATTTACGAAAAATAGGTCTAGGAGAGACTTATCAAAAATCAAGTGTTAGAATTGTGGTCAATTTGGTCATATTTCTCCAAATTGTAAACTTCAAAAACTCAAGTCCTTAGGACTTTCTGATGAGATTCATGATAGGGTTTCTAGTTTGTTATATGCTTCTGGTTTCAAATCTGATTATGAATATGAATCTAAATTTGAAAATGATGTTGAATTATCCAATTCAACCGACAATGAGATTCATGAAAAACCTTATGCTAATGCTTACACTGATTGTAATAATAATGTTTGTGACTATGATAATGCTTTTTATAAATTGCAATCCCAATTTGAGGATTTAGATTTAAATGTTCAAACAATTACTGCTGATAGTGCTTTAGAATTATTAAAAGAAGTGACTGATGAAAAGCATCGTCAAAAAATTATTGATCTTACTTCTTCACATCCCAGCACTTCAAAGACTATGATAGCAAATATGTTAAGAAAAATACTGAATCTGTTATCGATATTATGCCCTACTCTTTAACTGAAGTTAATAGACGTCTTGCCATTAGTCAAACACCTGGTAAAGATACGTCTCTTGATGATTTGAAAATAGAAGTTGAAAATTTTAAAAAAGAAATTATTTCTTTGAAACAAATCAAATGATTGTTGATTATAGAATTTCAAATATTGAAAATATTTCTCAAATTGATATTATTTCCAGTTATAAAGGAAAAGAAAAAATTGCTGAAAATTCTAACAATCAAATTATTCGTGATATTGATGTAAAAAATAATTTCTTTTTGGGTATGATACAAATTGTTACTGCCCATAAATGGTATATAAATTGTACTATCTTGATTAATAATGAATTTTCTGTAACTAATGTGTCTATGATTGATAGCGGTGCTGATGTTAGCTACATTCAGGAAGGTTTAATTCCAACTAGATATTTTCAAAAAACAATTCATATAGTCTAATCTGCATCTGGTCATTCTCTTGATATTAACTATAAACTACCTCATGCACATATCTGTAGAAATAAGATTTCCATTCCGCATTTCTTTTTCTTAGTAAAAAATTAGTTATATCCTCCTATTATTTTAGAAATGCCTTTTATAAATGCTATTTATCCTTACACGCATATTGATGCTAAAGGTTTCAAGGCTACTTATAAAAATTAAGAAATTTCCTATCCTTTTGTTACAGATCCAGTAACACGAGACATAAATACTTTGATTGATATGAAGCAAAAATATGCGAATTTTTTACAGCTTGATATGATGAGTAAGAATATTCATAATACAATGAATTCTGTGAAAATTCAAGAAAAAATAAAATTGTTATCTAATCAATTGATTGTTAATATTTGTGCTAATCACCCAAATATTTTTTGGACTCACAAAGATCATATTGTTTCCCTTCCTTATGGAGATGATTTTGGAGAAGAAAATATTTCAATGAAATCCAGACCCTACCAAATGAATTCAGAGTTAGTAGGATTCTGTAAAAAAAGAGATAGATGGTCTCTTGCTCAAGGGTCTCATAAAACCCTCAAAATCCCCTTGGTCTTGTACTACTTTCTATGTCAATAATGCTGCTGAAAAAGAACGAGGTCCGCCAAAATTAGTAATTAATTATAAACCTCTAAATAAAGTTTTAAAATGGATTAGGTATCCAATACCTAATAAAAGGGACCTGCTATCTAGATAATATGATGCCAATATATTTTCAAAATTTGATCTAAAATCTGATTATTGGCAGATTCAAATTGATAAAAGGTATACTTATAGAACTGCCTTTAATGTCCCTTTTAGACAATATGAATGGAATGCTATGTCATTTGGTTTAAAAAATGCTCCTTCTGAATTTTAAAAAATCATGAATGATATATTTAATGCCTATATGGATTTTATAATTTTATATATTGATGATATTCTTGTGTTTTCAAAAACAATTGAATTGCATTTCAAACATCTGAATATTTTCAAAAAAATTGTGATACAAAATGGTTTGGTTATTTCTAAAACTAAAAGGTGTTTGTTCCAAACAAATGTTTGATTTTTAGGACATAATATTTGTCGAGGAACAATTGAACCTATACAACGAGCTATGAACTTTGCTAAAAAATTCCCTAATATTATGACTGATAAAACTTAGTTGCAATGATTTTTCGGAAGTCTTAACTATATTTCTCTATTTTATCAGAATCTATCTAGAGATTTAGCTCCTTTATATGATGGACTAAAAAAGGGTCACAAAAGGCCTTGAACTCAAGTCCACACTGATCTGGTAAGATTAATCAAAAAACATGTTTCAACTCTTTCTTGTTTAACCTTAGCTAATCAAGATTGGTTAAAAATAGTTAAAATTGATGCTTCAAATATTGGTTATGGAGAAATACTTAAACAAGTCAATCCCCATAATAATTTTGAATGTTTGGTTAGATTTTATTCTGAAAAATGGTCTGAAATTCAGAAAAAATATGCTACTGTGGCTCATGAAATATTGACTATTGTTAAATGTGTTTTAAAATTCTAAGTTGATTTATATAACCAAAAATTTATCATCAGAACTGATGCTCAATCAGTTAAATACATGTTTGATAAAGATTTTAAGCATGATGCTTCTAAATTGATTTTTGCAAGGTGGCAAGCTCACTTAGCCCCCTTTGATTTTGAAATATAATATAAAAAAGGTAGTGAAAACTCTTTACCTGACTTCCTGTCTAGGGAATATTTGAATGACTAAAATGAATTTTTACACATATTTTCTTTCTGAAAAACAATAATTACTATTATAAAATGCATTCCTTTAAATGAAGATATTCATTTTATCATATTAGAAAAACTCATCCATGATATGATAGAAGAAGATTTATTTCTTCCTTATTTTGAAGATATTAGAGATGAAATTGATCGGTTTAACATTGATTCATCATTTGATAAATTCTAATCTTCTTCGTACAGCATGAGTATAGATCCACCCTGGCTAATTGCAGCTGGGCGAGGAAAAGGCGGCAGAAGCCAAGGTGGGAGATACTCTTCCTCTAGAGGAAGAAACTCCACTTCTTCATCATCTAATTATGTTTCTTCATCTTCCAATTTCCCAGTATTACAACAGGGAAATAGAAGTATGATAAATGCGAGAATTTTGCAAATTGCAGAATTATCTTCAAAAACACCACATATAAGCAACTTGATCCATCTAGAGGACATTCCAGAGGATCATCCATTATTTGAGAAAATACAATCATATATGTCTGCTAAGTAAGCTGATTTGTTTGCTTCAGTTGAAAAATAAAACACTGCGGATAGGCCAAACTATGAAAAAATTGAAAATCAAGAATTAATACTTCTCGTCGAAAACTCTCAAATATACAAACATAATGATCCATGGAAACTCCTCCAAAAATATTTATTGACTAACCTCTATTTTGCAGAAGAATCCTATAAGACGAGAGCTTATTATGAATCTATTCTAGTTCCACTAGAAGCATTGAGATAGAACATCACCAAATGAGCGAAACAACAGAACATGTTCATGGATATTCCAAGATGGTGATAAAAAAAACTCATATCAATAGAAGATTTGGGAACAACATCCATGTCCGAAAAAACCATGACTATGAAAGATTTAAAAATTTCCTTTACCTATTGGGACTATATCAAGGCTTTTACCTAGACTTTATACTATAATAATATTAAACACAAACACACATGATTTATAAAGGTCTGCACTAAAGTTTTGAAGACCCAATCCCCAATTGGTTCATTCAGTAGTGGTCGTATCATGGCCCTACAATTAAAATTCTGCCAGCAGAATATCTACATCTATATAAAGAATGGATTAAAGTTTCACCTTTCCTGACAAAATTTTATATCATTTTGATCATGTATGTAATTTAGATAAGATCGATCAGATGTATTTCTTCATTGAATTCTCTATTCCATGGATACATAAATGGAATATTGAATTTGGATATGCGAAAGAACAAATACCCAGACTATATAGGGTATTCCATACTAATTTCTAGGACAAGTTAACAAGAAAAGACCCCCTCACAAAAATTCCATATGGGAAGGAATTACTTGATTATATTAATAGCAAAATTGTCGAATATACTACTGCTCCACAAAAAAAGGTTGTGGAAGATAAAAATTTGAGTTATATTTCTAGGAGACTCTCTGTGCATGATGGAGACAAACTAGAGATGATTGAGAATTATGTTTTTGAAGTTCGGAAAAATTTGCTAAAAACTATAGAACAATGTTCGGACACCTCCATGAAAAGCCTTACAAGTGAAGAAACAGTTGAATCTGGAGATATTCAGGAATCTCAACCACTTCCACCAAACAACATCCTCAACGATGAAGAAATAGAAAACATTGAGGCATTCCTTAACTCATTAAAAGGAAAAGACAAAATATGACAGCAAGGCACCACCTATGGGACCCATTTAATAGTAAAAACACTGTCCACAGGGACCCACAAGTACTGTGCAAGATTCGTTTTTCTTTTATATATAGACGCCTCATTATGTTAAAGAGGCATAAGTTTTTCTTTACTTTATTTCATTTTCTCTCTCTATCCAGGCTCTCTCTTCTCTCCCTTTATATATTGTCCTGAAGTTAAATAAGAAAGCACTAGACACCGTTATCTACTATTCTGACCTTATATCTGACCATTATTAAGGTATTTATTTATTTTCATTTGAAATACTTCTAATACTTCTTCTTTCCTTCCAGCCGTGACTATGTCCGGCTAAAAACCTTTCATATCTATGCTAGAGATCTAATTTCTCTTACTTAGTAACTATGAAAGATCCAGACTCTAGAAAAATATGAAGGAATTTTCAATAGTTTCTTGACTTGGTTCTAAAATAGTGGTACAGTCGAGTTTAATATGGCTTATGTTAGCTTTATCTTTGTGACTATGTCTAGTAAGTTGTGCCTCTTTAGCCCATAAAAGATGAAGAAAAAGGGCGACTATTTGCACAGTCAGAATTTCTAGAAACATGGGTTCAACATAAGTATATTAAATATCTGACAGGCCCCTCGTTTGGGTAAAAGATTAGTTCTTCCATACAGTCACTAAGCTATTCGAAAATTCTTTTATATTTCGGTTGGTGCTTTGGTTTGGTACTCCGACTATGGCTTGATCCGATATTTGGAAGTTGGTCTGGCAGGCGCCATGGCTTACCCGTGCCTGACAAGATCCTGCTATTCTGTATTGGACAATAGGCAATTTGCATACGGGGAATATCAACATATTTTTTCCCCGATTGTTTTCTTACCACTCCTCTAAATTTATTTAACTCTGAGTGGATTTCTGATCCTATGTTTGAAATAGGAGTTGGCTTTATATCATCAAAGTTATTAGAAATAGATTCAATAGTATCCGTAAAATATTAGACAGATCCATGGGTTTTATATTTAAACTAGCAAATTTCTTTTCAAGTAATTTTTCAAATCATTCTAAATCATAGCGTTTTTCAAATCCTTGGATATCAGGAGGTCTTTGAATATGAGGCTTAGCTGTCAAATCTTCTATTTTGCATTCTGAGGTAGAAAAAGTATCAGATGACTTTTGACTATCGCTTAGCTTCTTAATCAAATCCGTTATGATATCTAGTTTTTTTATCAAGAGAAGAAATATATTCTCCAAGAACTTTCACATAAAGACTCAAATAGTTATTTTGAGCCATTAGACTATTTATTTTTGAAATAGAGATTTTTTCAACATTATCATCAATGAATTTTTGAAAAGCAGAGAAGGTTATACCAGTATTGTTGGGTAATATGAAAGTTGATTGAGGGGGGTAAATAGTCTGTGTTACAGTACCATCTGCATTTTGACCTTTCAATAATTTTTACATATAAAGTCAAATATGTAGACATAAACCATGTGACAAAGCAAACAATTTGATTATGCTATGCACATATTTCATAAAATTCTTCAGAAATATTTTTCAATTCATCAGAACTATAGGTTTCTAAAAATCATGTTCTAAACGTTTTTCATTTTTTAGAAAAAAAATTCTCTTTTCGTATAATTTCTGGCTTATGAACTAGGACTAAAATCAATTAGGTGAGGAATCATGATTAACAAGAATTAACATCAAATTCCAATTCCTAGAGAGTGGGGTTATCCCTATCTGGGATATTTTCATTATCTTGAACTATATTTATTTTAGAATTAATTTTAATTTTTTCAATATTTTTGAATAGAGTATGCGAATTTGCAGAATTTAAAGTATGCAAAGATGAAGCACAACTTCTAGCTGTACCATATACTAGTTCAACTAGAGAGATATGATACATAGTAGGTAACATTCTAGGTATAGAAAAGGAATTTCGATTATAAACGGTAGAATTATCGTCAAATTGAAGACAAATTCTTTCGTCTGTGTTTTGAATTACATGAGTTAACTCTGAATTTGTCACATCCCCACAAGTTTTTTTTGGAGAAATGACTGAATTTAAGACCCATGTTTTTGGGAAGTTAATCTCATCCCATCTAATATGTCTCCTTGTAGTGACCTTGGATTTTGTAAAATTGGTCTCGATAAGCATAGTATAATCAGAAGCATCTTTGATTAATTTACATTGAGGATTTAAAGTAGATAATAAACGATAATAAATATGATAAGATAAACATATAAGTTCAGATCCAGGAGCATAATTATAGCCATGGGTTTTCACATTCAAAGTTAAAGCATCAAGAATATTCTTATCAGTCAAAGATAGTTGTAAATTTGGCTGAGTGTTAAAATATACTGGATCATATGCCAGAGTGGATTCTATAGATACCATCAAAGATTGTCTGAAATTTAAATTTATAGCATCGTGCAGTGTAGCTAGAAAGTTTCTGTAAGTCCTTTCAAAGTTAAAGGTTTAAACGCGATTTGCACTAAACCAATATGCATAAAATTATACCAATTTTTAAACACATCAATATCTTTTTTATTCAATAATTTTATAATTTGTTCATCAGCATTCAAAGCAATAGATTGCTCAGTGGTTTTTATTACCTACTTATATTTAAATTTATCAAGAAAGCCATATTCATAAATGATTTTTATATCTACTTGAGGAATAGTCCATTTATTTAGCAGATCCATATTTTGAGGTAAATCAATTTCTTTAAATTTAGTACTTTTCCTACTAACTTATCCCATATCCATTTATAAAAAACTTCATATCTATGTCATAGACTTCAGATGTATTATAAAATTACGATGAAAGTTCCTAGGTTCTGATACCACAGAATAGCAGGATCTTGGCAGGCGCCATGGCTTACCCGTGCCTCAGGCGCCGTGGCTTACCCGCCCCTGATAAGATCCTGCTATTCTATGAATAGTATATATTTAACGTATACATGTGTATATATTTTCTAAAGTAGTATGTATATAGTGTATATATGTTGTGTGTATATTATTTAAAGTGATACATATATTGTATGGTACGTATATATGTGATTATATTTTCAATAGACTCTAAAGTAGTATATATTTAACGTATACATGTGTATATATTTTCTAAATTAATATGTATATAGTGTATATATGTTGTATGTATATTATTAAAAGTAGAACATATATTGTATGGTACGTATATATATGTATATATTTTCAATAGACTTTAAAATAATATATATTTAACGTGTACATGTGTATATGTTCTCTTAAGTAGTATGTATATAGTGTAAATATGTTGTATGTATATTATTTAAAATAGTACATATATTGCATGGTACGTATATATGTGTATATATTTTCAATAGAATTTAAAATAGCATATATTTAACGTATACATGTGAATATGTTTTCTAAAGTAGTATGTATATAGTGTATATATGCTGTATGTATATTGTTTAAAGTAGTACGTATATTGTATGGTACGTATATATGTGTATATATTTTCAATAGACTCTAAAGTAGTATATACATTTAACGTATACATGTGTATATGTAATTATGTATTCAAACTTTCAAGAATCGTAGTGTATGTATGTCGTATGTATATTATTTAAAGTAGTACATATACTTATATCGTACGTATAGATGTGTATATATTTTGTATAAACTCTAAAGTAGTATATATATATATATATTTAACGTATAGTCGTATACATGTGTATATGTGTATATGTTTTCTAATATAGTATATATATAGTGTATATATGTTGTGTGTATAATGTTTAACGTATTTAAAAGGGAAAATTTCAGAAATAGCAACTCTGTAGCCTTAATTATAACTTTTATAGCAACAGTTTCATAATTATGAAAAATAGAAAATTATATTTTTATTTAAGTAAAATGTTGCTATATAAATACATATACAAATATATATATGTATTACTCATAAATACATTTGTACAACTGAAAAATACATATTCTTCTATTACTATGAAGTGGGTAAAATATTGCTACTTTTGCTATAAGTTGTAATTTTGAAAAAGTATTGCTATTTATTGTAATTATAGTCTTAAATATGCTAGTTTCTGTAATTTTTCCTATTTAAAATGTATATAGGTGGGTATATATAGTGTATATTGAAAAAAAAAACTTTTAATTTCATTTTTTTTTATTTTTGACCGATTTTGACCAGGTTTGATCGAGTTTGACCGATAAACCCTTAATGGGCCGGTTCCGATCTATTTTTAGGAAAATTATTATTGGGCCCGAAACTAGACCATCCTACAAACCGGTAAATAAAATGGGCAAGATTCTGGTAGACTCGACCCAGCCCCGTTGATAGACCTACTATAACACAGTTGGAAGGGTGTTGGTACCTTACCAGGGGTACCAGTACATCACTGACAATGTGGATCCATAAGGCTGATCTCCCGAAGGACGAGGGTGTCAGGCCTAACTGGCGTGGGACCCCTCATACTCTACAGTAGTGCCATAGGTGTGGAACTTAGGGACTGCTACTAATGACTCATGCCTAACTAATGGGGGAACCGCCATCCCTGCATTCACTTGGTGCTAAGTGTTACTCCTAAATGAACAACACTGATTTTATTATTGATTTAAAATTATATGGTACTATGCTGATAGGTGATTAGCATAAACATGATGGTCTGAATATGATAATAAAACCATGGCCTAACTGATTTGTTAGTTGAAAATGGAATTATGTAAAAATACATAGGTATTAGGTATTCATAACCCTCTAGCACTGAGTGATACTTAAATACAATAACATCATTTAAAATACTGTAAAGAAATTCATGATTCAAGGGCCCAAAACATAATGCAATTCTTAAAATTGATGAAATCTATGAACTTGAATAATGGGATATGTTAACTTGGGAGGACAATATGTTCACATAATTTAGTTCATAACTTGATAATTTAACATAGAATCAATTGAATATGACATGGGTAATTGAAATTTAAAGGATGAAATAATCTAATTCACATGGGGGGAACATATTGACATGACTTGAATTCAAATTAGTAAGAAAACATAGATTATATTCATGATTTACATAGATAATTTCACAAAGAAAATTTAAAAGTTTATACTTGAACAAAAAAAGAGATTTTGGGACTCAATAAGTGGAAGGAACCTATTGATGGATACCCCACATACCTTAATTGTTTCAATCCTTGAAGAAGAAAATTGGAATCGGGTCCTTGGATACTTGAATTCTTGAGAAAAAACTTTATTTTTTTGTTTTTGGGGAAAGGGTAAGGGTTTTTAGGTATGATAACTGATTAAGAATGGGGTAAAATAGCGTTTATTGGATGCTTTAATTCGTGGAAGAGGAGTTTGATGAGAGGAAAAAACAAATTACCCCTAGGAAAACTGAATAAAAATTGTAGAAATTTTTAGTGGATGACTTAGGTGATAGATTATCACCTAGTTGAGGACTTATCAACCTAGTTGTTACCTCCTAGCTGGAATTAAACACTTTCTAGTTTAGGGTAACGACTTAGTTGATAGCTTATCACTTAGATAATGACTTATAAACCTAGTCACCACCTTTCTTAAGTGATGTAGGGCATTTTCTGATTAAGGTTGACGGCGAGGTTGATAGCTCTTACTTAGTTAACGGCTTATCACTTAAGTTGCCACTTTGTTGATAGATGGATACTCCAAAGTAAAATGAGCATAACTTTCTATTTAGATATCGAATTAAGGTGAAATCTGATGTGTTTTTAAGAAAACTTGAAGTTCTTTCATTTGATATTATACTAGGGCACTGTAACGTTATATTGTACAAGTTACACTTTTTTAAAGCTTACCCTAGTAGGATCAGTTACTAAAACTTAATCGATACAAATTCTCTCTACTCGACTTTGCTCTAAGTGATTCCTATGACTATGACTCGCATCAAAAACACTTTATACCCATGATGAATGGTCATGACTCATATATTCATATACAAATCATAGGATTAGAGTTTATATACATAGGAACGATGGTTCGAATTCTAGCCTAAAAGTGCAGGTATTACATTATCTCCCTCTTGGAACCATTCATCCTTGAATGATGGGTAGAAACTTATTGAAACCTTAGAAGAATAGAATAATGTAGACATTATATGTCTTCTAATGAAGGATATAGATGAGCTGAAACATTAAAACTTCTATCACAAAACTGATTTCTAAGGTGACTTGACTTTATTGACTATAAGGAGTTGATTCATGCTGGGAGCGTAGAACTAACTTGAAATGTTCATGATATGATCATACCTAGTGGTTTTTATTATCTGCTTATATTTAAATTTATCAAGAAAGTCATATTCATAAATAGTTTTTTTTATCTACTTGAGGGATTTTCCATTATTTAGCAGATCCATATTCTGAGGTAAATCAATTTCTTCAAGTTTAGTACTTTTCGTACTAACTTCTCCCATATCCATTTATAAAAAAAACTTCATATCTATGTCATTTACTTAAAATCTATTATATAATTACTATGAAAGTTCCTAGGCTCTGGTACCACAGAATAACAGGATCTTGTCAGGCGTGGGTAAGCCACGGCACCTGAGGCACGGGTAAGCCACGACGCCTACCAGAACAACTTTCAAATATCGAATTAAGCCTTAGTCGGAGTACCAAACCAAAGCACTAACTGAAATATAAAAGAATTTTCGAATAATTCAGTGACTGTATGGAAGAATTAATCTTTTACCTGAACAAGGGGCTGGTCAGATATTTAATATACTTATGTTGAACTCATGTGTCTAGAAGTTCTGACTGTGCAAATAGTCGCCCTTTTCTTCATCTTTTACGGGCTAAAGAGGCATAGTCGAGTTTGATATGGCTTATGTTTGCTTTGTCTTTGTGACTATAGGGTATTTATTTATTTTCTTTTGAGGAGTTTGTGACTTAGGAATTTTCAGCAATTTTTTCTTTTCCTTTGGAACTGGAAATAATATCAATTTGAGAAATATTTTCAATATTTAAAATTCTTTGATCAACAATCATTTCATTTTGTTTCAAAGAAATAATTTCTTTCAATATATATACATCATATATACACTATATAGTATATACATACTACTTAAGAAAATATAGACACATATAACATATAGTCATAAATTAGTAATATATTAAAACTAAGTATTTAATTCAAACTAGAAATTCGATTTAAATGAAAATAAATTATAAAGTAAGGAGTAAATGAATGTTGTATTTTATTGATTGGAAAATGATCCAAAATTTATAATTTACATAAATGAAAAGTCTACAAATTTTACATCATTTTTTCCAACTCATTCATGTTAATATTAATGGAAACTGGCATAGGATAGTCAAAATCATTGGCGGAAAAACCATGCATTGGACTTGATTGTGCTGAGTTCTCCCTTAAAGTCATAATTTCTTCAAGATTTTGTTCATCTTTCGGCTCCACCTCTATTCCTTGATTTCTTCATTCCACTTTAATCCAATCTATAAGGAAAACTTGAAAATTCATATCATTGCTCCCCAATGAGTGTCGGTTGTCTCCAAGTTGTTGTCGTCCATGACTAAAACCACTCTCTGATGCAACAGTTATCATTGGAACATTCAATATATATCTAGCTAATCTTGAAAGCACAAGATATTATCTTTCATTATTCTTCCACCAGTCAAACGCGTTGATCCATCAACTACGATCCTCTACCGGCGTTAAAAGATAATACTTAAGCACTTCCCGAGAAGTTGTTGTGTAAGTTCCCGCCTCAACGTTGTTCCAAACATTTAAATCATAAAAGTAATCAGGAAAACCACTATGTGCTACTTTCTTAGAAGATGATGGCTCCTCGGGAGCATGAGGAGTGACAGTTGGAGTGATATTTGTCGGTACAGCTACATCAAGTAAATAGGCATAATGGTTATATAATTTTTCTAAGTAAATGTTTGCATCACCCATAGCCGTAATTAAATCTGGTTGTTCTTGTTCTTCATCATTAGAATCATTATTAGTATTTATCTCTAAGTTAGAATAAATA
>NC_061115.1:174067386-174083415 GCF_002878395.1 Capsicum annuum | reverse complement strand
TTTTAATTATTCCCATGATTTAGTGAATGTCCCCATATAATCAGTACATTCCATAGTACTGACCACATATATACATTTATGGTTACATTCCTTTATGATGTAGGTATCAAATTTAGTCCATACACGAGGGTCGGACAGTTCTCAGCATTCAGCTAGTAGGTGTTGAATTCCCTTATTTCAGGCACTCCAGTCAGTCGTAGTTCATGTACTGTATTGGTATTATTATTATGTATTAATTTATGGTAGTTGCAGGCCTATCCCAGCCACCTACAGTCAGTATAGTAGAGGATTCATAGATAGTCAGTCAGAGTCATGATATGTAATTCAAGTTCCTTCTTCAGATTTATCACATTGTATACTTTATCAGTATTACATTCATTCAGATTTTCTCATGATTATGCTTCTGCTCAGCAAATTTAGCCAGTACATGGGTTAGCTTAGGATTAGTTGTGGTTTTAAGCACCATGTTACAACTAGGGGGTAGTCTCGGGTCGTTACAATAGAAATTGGTGTCACACAAGTTAACTTCATCAAAGGTGTCCTCAGGCAAGTACCCACTATTAGATTCAAGATCTTCATCATAAGTATCCTCAATAAAGGAATCTCACAAAGAATAAGTAGAGGCAATTTCTAAGCAAATAACACCTTCTTTCAAGGGAAGAATCCTCAAGTAGACACAAACTAGCACTAACATCAAAGAGATCATGACTCAAGTATCCATAAGAATCAACATATTCATCAAACAAAGGTGGGGTGTCATACAAGGGATCACAATTAAAATCATTTTCATAGGAACAATCACTAGTTGGGTTTCTCAAATATTCAAACAAATCAAAGATATTTTCACCCAATTAATCATCCCTTTTCAAAAGTGATAGATCACTATCAATAATTAGACAGTAAGAACAATCTTCACTTAATTCTATATTCTTAATAGATTTCAAGAAATAGGATAACATGTGAATCTTAAGAATACCACCCTTCTTTTTAAGTACACCAAAATGCACATCACTAGGTGTTAAGCAAGGAGTGATCTCACTATTTTTATACAAGAAATATTTATTTGAGAGAGGATCGACAACCAAAGATAAGAGAAATTAAAGAATAGAAGTTCACTCATAAAATGATACACGTCTTCTCACACAACATATTCATCCACAGGATGTAATACCCCACAAACTCCTATCTAAGCTTCGAACCATTCGCCATATGCTTATAGGCCCAAAAAGTTGATTTTAACCATAGATAAGAATCAAGATCATTTACCTAGTGTGTAGAGTGCTTTTAATGCGAAGAATGGTCACAAAAAACATTTGGAGTAAAGTTGTGGTGTGGGCATATATTAGTCATTGAGTTTTACTATTTAATCCTTCAAGGATCAAATTTAAATGAGGATAGCTTCTAGAATAGATTGTTTTTTTGATATCAAGTCCCACCAAATGAAAGGTATTTAAGTCCTCTTTCCAGCACATTAAATTTTGCCATAATATGATGCCTGAGTGAAATATTATATGCATTTTTGTGAGAAAACTAGTAAGAGTCCATGATAAAAGCATGACATGGTAGATGTGCTCTGTGATAAAAGTGTGGAATGCTAATTATTCTCTGCTATAAGACCGTGCCATGTTTATGGTCACGGTGATGCAAAAATCTTATTTTTTTCTTTAATTTTTCCAAGGGCAAATGGGTCATATACGTCATAAATGATCTTATAACCTATACTAAAATATTTTTACCTTATTCCCTAATCTGAATGCACCACTTCTTCTCCTCTCAAATTCTCAAGAACATCAAAAAAGGGTTGTCTCTCCAAAATTCATACTTTCAAGTCTCCAATTCAAACATTACTTCAAGAAATCAACAAGTTTAGCTATGTGGGATTTGAACAAGGATTAACTTTCATCCTTGTGCCCAAAAGCTCAATTTTTACATGAATTTTATGGATTTGATCATTAGGGTTTTTTTTTTATGAATTTTATGGATTTGATGATTAGGGTTCATACCCATTTTACATGTTTTTGAAATTATGATGCTTCCTTCTGATTTAAAGTTTATTTAGTATAAGAATTCATATTTACTTATGTTTTTACTCACATGATTGGTATTATGAATTGTGTTTTAGCATTTTGACATAAAATTTGATGAGTTGGTAAATGTACCTGATTAGCTTGATTCAGTTTGTTTACAAGCAATTCACACTTACTATTTTGGATTACAGTTTATCGCAAAAAGATTATAATCTCACTTTTGATCTTATGATCTTAAACAAGACATGAAATTCACATATTTATTTCAAAATATAATTGAGCAATAGAAGCATGGCTAGGTTTTAGACTTAAAAACCTATATGCTTACTTTAAGGTGAATTTCTTAGATTATGAGCACTAGTATATTTTGGGAGTAGTATTTAGCATAGAGGGATGTCGGTTCAACTCACCCAAATTCCTAGAAATTATGTACCACCATAGGTTAAAGTGATCCTCACCAGAGAATGTCTCTCTTGAACAAATAATCTCAGTTTAGTGATCACTTCAGTTCAGGTTCTATACCTATGGCAAGGTATGGGATAACCCTCTTCAACATGGGTCAGATTGGACTCCGTATTGTTCACATAAGTTATGTCGGTATAATAATTTCCCACAAAAATATTAATTTCAAAAATTAAGTGTAACAGCTTACTCACTAAGATTATGCTTTACTTTTTATGCTTTATGATATTTCAAATTTCAGTTTTATTCATGAACATAGTGAGTCTATCTACACTTAGCATATATGTTTTAAGCTTATGATTTTTATTAGTTTTAACTTATTGCATTCACCCCAATATATACAGTATATTCCAGAAGTACTAACTATATATACTTCTGTATGGGTACATTGTTTCATAATATTGGTATCAATCATAGCTCATACAATCATAATCAGGCAATTCGCTGCTTCTAGCTAGTAGGTGAAGAGTTCTTTTCATTTGAGGGCTCAAATGAGTTATAATTCTAGTATTTTATTTTGATTCCTTTGTATTATGTAGGGATGACTAGGGGTCATGTATCAGCTACCTATAGTTAGAATTAGTTAAGGCTTGATAGACAATTGGTGAGAGTTGATAGATTTAGTTTTAATTTCATTTTATATAACCAGTTTTTAAATGTTTTAAATAAATACTATATTAAACAAGTTCAACTAACAATATTTCTTCTACTTCAGGGAAACCGTCAGGCTGCAGTCCCACCTCAGCAAAATGGGGGTTCGACCGTAGCCAAAATCAAAGATTTCATGAGAATGAACCCACCAGAATTCTTTGGGTTAGTAGTAGGTGAGAACCCACAACTTTATCTTAAGAAGGTGAAAAATATCACCCATATTATGCATGTTTCTGAGGAAGAGAGTGTAGAACTAGCATCCTATAGGCTGAAGGATATTGCTCATGATTGGGTAGTGATGTGGAAGAAGGGAGAAGCTAAGGTAGATAAGTTTATGAACCTGAGACAAGGCTCTATAACAGTGAAGGAGTATTGTCTTAGGTTCAACCAGTTAGCTAAGTATGCTCCTGCTAGCTGCTGACCCTAGAGCGAGTATGTGTAAGTTTGTGATTGGTGTGTTTGGATTGGTGTTAAAAGAGTGTAGAACTGCTATGCTCAATAGAGACATGGATCTTTCTAGGTTAATTATGCATGCCCAACAGATAGAGATAGATAAATCTAAGGAGAGAGGGAGGTCTAACAAGAGGTTCAGAACAGGTAGTTATTGCTTTTCTCAAGCTCGGTCATAGGGTAGTAATCATTCTCAGCATAGTCAGAAAACTTCAGTCCCAGCTCCATCCTCAGCTAGTATGCCTGCACGAAATTCCGGAGATGTCAGTCATTATGGGACTCCTAGTTCCAAAGCCCAGAGTAGTGTTAGAAGTGAGCGCACCTATCCGCTTTGTGAAGAGTGTGGCAAGAACTACCTAGGTGCGTGCAGTGGTAATAGTCAAGTATGTTTTGGATATGGAAAGCCAGGACACAGAGTGCGGGATTGTAGAGTGCTAGCTCAGATGGGTAGAGATTCGTGTCAGCAGGGCGCCACTCTTAGTACCACTAGTGGTTAGCATTAGAACCGACTCTATTCACTTCAGACTCACCATGATTCGGAAGGATACCTTAACATAAATTCAGGTACGTTTTAAGTCTTTTATATTCATGATATGCATTGTTAGATCCCTTACTCCTATGTGAGCTTATGTTTCAGCATGAGTCAGTTAGTAACGCTAGCAAGTCAGTTTAACAGTCAAATAGTTAGATTCATATAGATCGTTTTCATATCTTTTCATCTAGTCATGCTATCCAAAATCTTAGGGATGTAACTATTCTCGGGTAGCGAGTCCTAGTAGTTGCAAGATGAGTTCAGTTCATGAGTCATGCATTAGTTTTACCTCTCTGAGGTTCAGTTACGTTCCAGTTCATAGATGCCCTGTGCATCGCCTCAGTTTTCTCAAGAATGTCGGTGAAGTAAGTGTTCTTAGAGGGACATAGTGTCCCAAGGGGGAGATACCCTAAAATCCCCGATGTTTCCCATTCCTTAAACCCATTCAGTTTCATGCTCAGATCCTCATTATAAGCTTTGCATCAGATATCATTGCATAATCATCAAGTATTCATGCATTAGATATGCATATTCAGTAGAAAAGCTCAGCTTATCAGTGTATTCAGTCATGCATTCATGTGGATAACTCAGTCCCGAATCCATACATCAGATATGCATGTCCATTATGAGAATTCAGCTTATGAGTAGTAGTCATGCATTTCATGCATCAGATATGCATGTTCAGTATAAAATCTCAGTATAACAGTAGTTCCAGTTGTATAGTCATGTATCAGATATTCTTGTCCAGTAAGTAAGTTCAGCCTGCTAGTATTCTTAGCTTAACCAGTCTCATTCGAGGATGAATGTTCTCAAGAGGGAGATATTGTAAGACCTCGTAAACTCCTCTTGTAGTCTGAATTTTAGCGCATCGCGGTGTCAGCTAAAATGGTAATTGTCAAATTCTAGTAAGCCTTCGTGATGCCACTGCATCATAGTGTCTTTCCAATTTGCAATCAAGGTGGCAATGCAATTTCCACTGCATCGCTCCATCAAGCAGTTTCCCAATTGTCCACTTTCCAGTAAGCTGGTGTGATTATGGCGCATCGCGCCAGCGTGTAAAATGGGATTTCGTTCAGGTTTCGTTATTTAAATTTCAAGGACCCTTTAGTAATTTCTCTAAAGCCCCAATCAGTCTCTACACGGGATTTAAAACCCCAATAGCCAAAGTTGCTCATCTATTCTCATTGCTGTATCAAGAACAAAACACTCTCTCTCAAATATAGAAAACCCTAGCCCTCATGTTTCAAAAGCAATCTCAAGAATCCTTCCAAGAGTCTTCAAGAACTTTAAGAATCTAGAAAACTAAGGTATGCAGATGTTGGTTCTTAGGTTCCTTTCACCCAAGAAGTTCAAGAATCCTTTTCTAAATTCAAGAGTATATATATTTATGATGTTCTCATGATTTTTTTTAAATAGAAATTGAATTTCATGTTGTTGATGAGTTTCAATTCATGACTTGATTTCAAAGATCCAATCTTTGATCCTACTATGTGATGTTCATGATAAAATTCCTTCAAGTCGCATGATATTGATGTATTCATAATAATTTAAGTATAGAATTTGTGGTATAACCAAAGCATGATTCCCATATGTTTGATAGAATAATTAAGTAAAGAGAATAATGTATTTTTAGTATGTTAAGCATGAAATCCCCAATTATGTGATAACTAGTGCATGCCAAGCGTTTGTTGAAATGCCTTAGTGAATGTATTATGATAAGTTGCATGCATTCTTGTCCATGAGTATTCCTTATTGAACAACTATGAGATATTAGTATGCCTACCCTATACATTTACATGCTTATGACATTCAAGAGATTGACGAGATATCGTATTGATTGTGTTGTGAATGATAGTCTATTGTCATGATATTCAAGTGTGGTTCTATCTTATTAATTTATACTATCGAGTACTGGGGGTATTTATACCCAAAAACTTAGCTGTTTGTCTAGAGCCGAATCAGTCTCAAGATAATCTCAGTCATGCTATGATCCAAAGAATTCAGTCAGCGATAGAACATTTAGGAAAATTCAGAAATCTCAGTACTAGTTCAATCTAGCCTCAGACATCAGTCACTTTCAGAAAGAAAGTAGAATTCATAAGTATTCTGTCAGATAACGGAACCAAGTGAACTCAGTCAGATCAGTCAAGAAATATGATCAGTAACAGATTCAGCTCAGTCTAAGTTCAGTTAAGAATCAGTTCAGAGTCCTTCAGTTAGGAGTATTAACTAGTACCGAGCGAGAGCAGGGATGCCGGCTTACCCATTAGAGAGGCAGAGTCATTAGCAGCAATCCCTGTACTCCAAAACTGCGTAGCCAGTGCAGAACCAGGAGTCACCCATTATATTAATGCTTGACTATCATACTGCCTTAGGCTTGACTTCTTGTTCAGGGTCACCCGCTAGGGAGGCTTGACTATAGAAGAGGTCTTTACCCATGGCACAGTATTGACACCTTTCTAGCTGGGGTTATAGGTTGGACCCCACCAGATCAGATTTGGGGCATGTCGGTTAAGTGAGAACTCCCACAGTTAAAATTTCAGTGTCAGTCTTCAGTGTAGAACTCTAAAATCAGGACTTTCAGATATAGTCATCAATCTCAGTAAGGAACTCAGATAGTTCCATAGATTCATAGACCACCCGCTAGATAGGATTGGTCTCACATAAAGTTATTCAGTATCAGTACCTACAGAGGTCATCCATCAGATAGGCTTGATCTCAGTCTTAAATTCAGTTTAGTTTTCTTAATATCAGTTCCAATGATCACCCATTAGTTAGGTCTGATCTCAAGCTTAGTCAATCTTAATAGCTATTAGAAGATTTAGAGATCATCCCGCTAGATAGGTTTAATCTCAGATCCAGCTAGTCCGTATCAATTATCGGTAGGCTCAGTTATCCAGTTTATCAGTATTAATAAGTACGGATATCGTTTTAGTAGCTGTAGATACGTATAATCTCAGTATGTTCAAAAACCTCATATTGACGGCATATTCAGTATCAATTATCAGATTCATTCTCAGTATGCTCAGTCACAGTATGCATAGTATGTTAAGTAGCTACAGATTCTCTATGTATGCTAATCTAGCTCTTGTATATCATTTAGTTAGTTATTGTTCATGCATAATCCTTTGCATTTAGCCTTACCTCATATACATACTCAGCAAATCCCTGTACTAAGGCATTTGCACTATGGTATTTTCTTTGAAGCCATAGGTTCAGAAGCACGAGCCCCAGAGCACCCTTAGCAGTCCAGACTTAGTCAGCAGCAGTAGATGTAGCAGTGAGTCCTCGCCATGCGAGTATGCTTCTTATTTCAATAATTCATTAGATTTACTTTATTATCAGTAGACGGAGTTAGTTGTGGACATGTCCCATCAACTCCATAGTTCAGATAGTTAGAGGATTTTTTAAATAGATGTATTAGTATTTACTTTTTACTTTGAGTATTTTAGATGTTTTGAACCTTATGGAAATTTTTCACCAGCTTTTTGCATTTATTGTATTATATTATGCAGTTCTCTGGTACAGATATCAGCAAAGGGTTAGCTTGTGGTCCTTCGGGATCATGAGCACCGTGTAATGACTAGGGGTAGTATCCGGTCATTATATGAATACTCGAAATCCATAGTTGTTTATTTAAGTATAGTCTCAGTACATTACAGAATAACTTCATATTATACTATAAACATTTTTAGAATAGTCAAATATTAGTCAGTTAAACACAGAACTATCTAGTATTTCAGTGTCATTCAGCTGGGAGTAGGATTTAGCACGGAGCGAGTGTAGGGATGGCGGCTTCCCTGTCAGATAGCAGAGTCGTTAATAGAAGTACCTATACTCCAGAACTACGTAGCCAGCGTAGGATATGAAAAGTCACCCGTCAGATTAGGCTTGGCTATCTCGCAGGGGTCACCCGTCAGTTCAGGCTTGACACCCTTAGTCCTTTGGACATTATATCAGTTTAGTGGATCCACACAGCTATCATTAGTACCCATGGCACGGTATTAACATCCTTCCGAATTTAGTTATTGGTTGGACCCTGATTAGCTCAAATTGGGGAATGTCGGTTAGATGATACCTTCCACAATCTCAGATATAGTCTTAGTTACAGTCTCCGATATAGTCTCAGTTACAGTCCCAGTTTAGTTACGCAGTCCTGAGTTGCTTGACCAAAGAATATAGATATTAGTGTTTTTCTATATTTTAGTTTATAGATTTTACTCAGTTCATGTTATATGCTTGGTCATACATTTTCAGTGTCTATAGATTTTCATGTATATTCAGTATTTACAGACTGTCATGCATACTCGGTATTTATAGATTCACCATATATTTTTGTTATCTACAGGTTCTATGTTCTCTACTCAGTACTCCATGTTTTAAATATATATTTAGTTAATTATTAGTTTTGTTCATGAAACCAATACATATCAGCCTACCTCATTTAGTATGCCAGTACATTCAAAGTACTAATCGCATACTTTTCTTTATGCTATGATGTATCATATCATAGGTGCTGATGCTCAGTTCTCAAATTGCACTTAGTCCCTCAGATCAACAACAGTACAGTAGTAGTGGTGAGTCCTTATCATCTGAGGACAGATTATTTTACATCATATCTCTATTTCAATAGTTAGTAGAGTTAGTTGGGGGCTTTGTCACATCAACTCACGGTATTCAGTTTAGAGTTTTTTCAGATACTACAGTTAGCTATACAGACTATTTAGATTTTAGTATTATGCCAAATTCATAATTCAGTAGTCGTTTCATTATTAAAACCTTTTGTCATTTTAGTTATTCTTCTACATTCATGATTATACTATTCAGTGCTCACAACAGGTACTAGCTCATGGGTTAGCTTGTGGTTCTTCAGGACCGTAAGCACCATGTAACGACTAGGGAGTAGTCTTGGGTCGTTATATATTATGTCCCCCAAAGAATGTTGACTTAGCTGAGATACTGAGGAAAAGATGAGACGATGCACGGGGCACCTATGAAATTAATCGTGATTGAATATCTAAGATCTGAAACCGAGGCATGATACATGAACTAAGCTGAATTTGCAACTATCAGAATGCTCCATCTTATATAGGACATATTAGTCAGACTTCGGATAGGACGACTGGATGGAAATATAGGAAACCACACAGACTTGTCCGCCTGACTGCTAAACTGAATTGTTGGCTTTACGGACTAACTCATACTGAAAACTTATACTCAACTAGAGCATTTTTAAACTTTCTTTCTATAGAGTTCTACTGACTTCAGAGAGTAAGGAAATCTTGGCGTGGTGTTAATAAGACATCTGAATAAGAAATCATAACATGGGTAAAATTCTATAACATGGAGCAAGGCCTACGAAATATCATCTAAGATAGTGTTACAAATCCTTATGCACTGCAACTACGAACTTGCAATCTTAGCCCCATTTCTCAACAATAATTTTGACTTCAACACCACATTTCACTTAAGGCTACTGAAAATATTCACAGAGGCACTGATAACTCTACCTACTGAGGTCTGAGCTGGACTGAATTCTCCCACTATGTTCAAGCCTACTCAAATCTACGAAATACATACATAACACTGTAGTACTAGCCTGAGTCACGAACTCAATACACTGTGCTTTTCATAACTTCTCATCTCCTGAATAAATTCTGGTTTTTCCTTCAATAATTAAACACAACCTCCTACTAGCCATTCACTATGGAAATGCATTGATCCACTTACACACCAACATGACCTTCAAGCCTATCTTCATAACTCCAGCCTCGTGAAAAACAAGCATGCAAAAATATTTCCTTAACATAAAACATTTACTCTCTCCCATGTAAGCAATTGCTCATCACCATATTATTTCATAAGGAGAGTTCATTGAAAGGGTCCTGAAGCATGAATGGACACTATATAGGACTTGACACTTAACTGAGACCCGAGGAATAGAATATCAACATTATGGATTTATCAAGAGATCTAAACTGAGGATATACATGACATAATCTAAATTTAGCTGATTATTAGGAGTGTAGCATGAGTCATGGAAACTGATCACACCGTAAAACATGAATACATGAGTCATGAGCCGCATGACCTGGGTTTGAAGTTCATAACTTCATGGAATGATTTGGACTGCTAAGCAACTGGAATTCCTTATACTAGATATGAAAGTGTACATGGTTCTATGGAAAATGCATGAGTATAGGTTATGATCATATTACTGACATGTAAGGCATGAATAGATATCATGATAACTGAAGTACAAACCTTTGAACTGAGGTACAAATGGTTTGGGCAACTTCCCCTCTACTGAAGTTCTACAATACCTTGTATCGCCACTAGAATCTGAGAGCCTAACTTGGTTACTTGCCCTATCATCCCCCTCTTAGCTTAAAGCCATAATACTAAAGTTTGTGAACCACTTAATCAACAACTCTGATCACGTTCTCTGATGCAAGTTCAAGTCTTTCTAAGACGACACATACTGTAAGCTTTTGTAATCTATGAACACATTTACACGCACCTCATACAAATAGTTTCTCTAAATCTTTAAGGCAAATACTACTGCTGCTAACTCAAGGTCGTGGATAGGGTAATTTTTCTTATGGGGCTTAAACTTTCTAGAGGTATAGGCTATGACCTTACCTATCTGCATTAGGACACAACCCAAACCTACTTTGGATGCATCACAGTACACAACAAACCCAGCTGAACCATCTGGTAACGTCAAAACTGGGACTGTACTGAGTCGAGTCTTCAACTCCTAAAAACTCTTCTCACGAGAATCTGACCACTAAAACCCGACTTTCTTCTAAGTCAATCTGGACATGAAGGATACAATAGATAAAAATCCTTCAATAAACCATCGGTAGTAACCATCCAAACCAAAAAAGCTCCTGATATCTGATGGAGAAATAAGTCTAGGCTAGTTTCTCACCATTTCAGTCTTTTGATGATCAACTCTAGTGCCATCATCGAAAATAATATGACCAAGTAATTCTACTGACCTTAGCCAAAAGTCACACTTACTGAATTTGGCAAACAATTGATGAGCTTTGAGAGTCTGAAGTATGATTCTGAGGTGATCTGTGTGATCATTCTCACTACAAAAATAGACAAGAATGTCATCGATGAAGACTATAATGAACATGTCCAAGTACTGCTTGAACACACGATTCATTTAGTCCATGAAGGATACTGGGGCATTTATGAGACCAAAGGACATGACCAGAAACTCGAAGTGTCCATACCAGGTTCGGAAAGCCTTTTTCGGAATATCATATTCTCTGACTCTGAGCTGATGATATCCTGATCTGAGGTCTATATTAGAAAAGTAACTGGCGCCCTGAAGTTGGTCAAACAAGTCATCGATTCTAGGAAGTGGATATTTATTCTTGATTGTCACTTTTTTCAACTGACGGTAGTCTATACACATTCTAAGAGAACTGTCTTTCTTACGCATGAATAAGACTGGTGTGCCCCCATGGGGAAACGCTGGGTTCGATGAACCCTTTGTCAAAAAGGTTTTTAACTGTCCTTTTAATTCTTTGAGTTCAGCTAGAGCCATTCTGTACGACAGAATAGATATGGGATGAGTATTTGGAAGAAGGTCTATTCCGAAGTCGATTTCCCATTCGAGAGGAACTCCAAGAAGATCTTCGGGAAACGTATATGAGAATTCATTTACAATTAGAATTGACTCAAGAATAGGAGTTTCTGAACTAGAGTCTTTGACTCGAATAAGAAGATAGACACATCCATTGGATATTATTTTTCTCGCTCTAAGGTATGAAATCAACTGACCTTTAAGTGTTGTGGTACTAACCTTCCATTCAAGGACTAGTTTATTTATAAACTGAAAATAAACAATTCTGTTTCTACAATCAACTGAGGCATAGCATGAATGGAGCCAATCTATGCCGAGAATGACATGGAAATCCATCATCTCTAACTCTACTAAGTCTACTGAAGTGACTTTTTGAGATATCATAACAGGACAGTTCCCGTATTCCCGTCGGGCTATGATAGACTGACCTACCGAGGTAGATACAGAGAAAGGTTCTGTTAAGATTTTTGGTTTGAATTTGAAGTTATCTGCTATGAGAGGAGTTACAAAAGACAAAGAAGCTCCTGGATTGTCCCAACCCCAAAGGCCATGATTGGCACCAACTAATCTTCCTATGGGAGAACCATCTAAATCGAACCATTACCCAAACACTTAATCACTATTAATATGATATTATTATAAATTAACACAATAACAATAATTCAGGACTAATCATTATTAATGTGGAAGTCAGACAAACTACTTACTAAAACCCCCAAGACCCGAAAGTCATCGTACAAGAACTACTAAATGATCATATCTAAAGAGATATCTAAAAATAAAGTAAATAACGAATATTTCATTGCCCGAAAGATGGACAAAACAAATAAGATGACCCATGGCAGCCTGGAGACGGAGTGCACACCCTTGGATCAAGATCTGCTATCAAAATCTAGAGGTGAGGTCATGTCTGAGCCTCTAGATCACTTTTTGCACTCAACAAAAGAAGAGTACAGGGTAGTATCAGTACAAACCACTATGTACTGGTAGATATCATACGCCAACTCAATTTAATAGCATGTACACAACATAAATTAAATAACCGGTAGACAAGCATCATCATAGAACAAATATTCAATAAATCAACAATACAGTAATAACAGGTCAAATAGTGCTCACAAACAAGTCACACAACCATCAAGAGTATCAACTATACTATAAAACATCCACAAAATCAACATTAATATGTACACACATGCTATGGGACTTATTTTTTCCCAAATAGTCATGACCTCCAGGGAATAATCTATGTTCATGTATCGTACCGGCGTAGTACCTGATCCAACATATGCATATCTGTACAAGCGTAGTACCCAATCCAACATATACATATCCGTACTGGTATGGTACCCGATCCAACATATACATATCCGAACCGGCGCAGTACCCGACCCAACATATACATATTCGTACTGGCGTGGTACCCAATCCAACATATACATATCCGTACCGGCATGGTACTTGATCCAACATATGCATATTCGTACTGGTGTGGTACCCAATCCAACATATATATATATCCATACCGGCGTGGTACCCGATCTAATATATACATATCTGTACTAGCGTGGTACCCAATCCAACATATACAAGTATTATCAATATCAATTCACACAACCTCACAACATACAACTCAATGCACTAAGTTTACAAGTACACTTAAAGTCACAACACAATTCCATCAAAAAAAATTTCAATTATTATTTATACATGCATTAACAATCCAAACATCAACAATTTCAAACATGTCCGAATACCAATCAACAAGTATCTAACTTTGAAGCATACACACAATTAAGTCGGGTCTAAACTCTAATTAAACCGTAACCTACCTCAATCGAAGAATTCGAACGCAAGCTAATTTGCAAGGGTCTTGCCTTTTTGTAAAATCTCCAAATGATCAAAATTTGTTCAAATATATAATCCACATAAGCATACGATTCTAAAGACGTTCATTTATAAATTTTTACTCTAAAATTTTTAAACCTAAACCTCAATATCTCTAAATCCCGATAATAACGTGAATCAAAATAAAATAAAATTCATAAACTAGAGTTCTAATAGAAAGTGACATAGGCGTCATTACGCCAATAATTATAATTGTAATTGCCACTGTTTCTCAAAGAAACAGAAAGAGAAACATGAAACTTTCAATTTGCATTCAACCACTAATTGCATGATTGGTTGGTTTCAACGGTGAATTTTTCACCCACCAGCAGCCAAAACCAACAATAATTATAATGTTTTTTTTTCGTTTTTATCCTTAATAGGACAAAACACTTCTAACCATTAGCCAATTATCACAACTATTACATTATAATGAACATGCATTTTTCTATCAAGTTGTCATTGCACCAGATCTAACAATACGGGCTGTTGCAATTTTTTTTTATTGATCAAACATGTATAAATCAGTGAACTCACGTTATTTACTCTTTCACACAAATTTAATAGCATATAAATTGTGTTTCACCTATACTAGCACCACTTTAAATTACTACTCCCATCTAACCCTAACCTTGTCATTTTGATATGGCACCATAAAAATAAGAACAATTCGTCAAAATAATAAGCCTAACCTGAGATGTAGATACTCTATTCTGAAGTGGTGAATGTGAAGAAGTGAAGAAACTATTGTGCCCCTCTTTATCTAAATTTCCTAATGCTATTGATATTATATATAGTAAACCCTAACAACTTAATTTCCTTCTTGTATTAACCATATAAGTTAATAAATTAAAACTTTGACCCATTAAGTCTCTAATTAAATTCATTATTTAGAATACCCAACTAATAATTTAACTCACTTCGAAATACCTCAAGAATCGATACTATCCATCTTCATAAGTCATAAATCAGTATACAAACTTCGAAGAGAACTAAATTAGGGAATATGAGTAAATTTCTAAAACAACCGGGAGGGTCGTTACATCAGATACCAATTAAACAACTGTTTGTCCCCGAATGGCAATAAGAGACAATAAGGGAAAATAAGAAATTACTAAATCAACAAAAAGACGCAGATACTTACTGCGCATGTCTGTTTGGACTCCTTAGTGTCCTCCTTAAAAGGATGATTCTTCCACTGGACCTTTACAGAAGCAATCTCTTTAGTCCTCAACTTACGGACAACTTAATACCTAGTCGAACCTATGCATACCTTCACCGCCCCAGACTCAAAAGGTTCAATCAGTATACAACAACATAAGGCATATTCTTCACTCGTATATATATATATGCAACAGTCCTATACTGGGCGATAAATATAGATACATACTGATAATAGGTATTGCACATGCAGAAATAAATGCAAAGTACACAATCAATATCATAACTTATCATAACTGTCCCCATCAGGGCCATCATTATCGTAATCAACCTCCGTCCTTGTCGGGTGTTAACATATCACCATAATAGTCATTACCGAACAACATACACTATAATACTCATAAAAAAATAGTCATATCACCATAGAATATCTATCTATTCAATACTTTCCAACTACACATTATTAGCTAACTAACACTTATTATAATAGAATCACTAGTTCGCTAGTCATCACATAACCTCTAGTTATTAGCTTAAACATTATCCTTCACATAATCCTTATTCACAAGATAACAACTAACCACTATTTATTTAATAGCCAACATTAACATCTAGTCAAGGTTCATCACTAGACCAAAATTGTCATTTATCCACCATTTATTATTATCAACTAATCATCTTATATCTGTTAATCATTACTAAACAACACATTACTACTTTTCACCTAACCATCTTTTATTAACCAACACCATTCATTATCTAACCATCGTTTACCAACTAATCCTTGCTTAATTATTCATTAGTTAACCATTTAGCAACTATTCAAAGCTATTAACTAGTTATCTCTTATTATCTAGTCTAAGGGTGTCAAGTGGGCCGACCCGACCCGACCCTTGTAACTAACCCGGCCCAGTAAGCCCTAGGGCTTTAGGGTTTCGGGTCCCGGGCTAGTTATTTTTTTAAAATGAGCCCGATTAACCCGGCCCGAACCAAGCTTGGTCCAGGCCTGCCGGTTAACCGGCCCGGCCCGGCCTGAATACCCTTTTTTTTTAAAAAAAAAAAAGGATTTTGGGCCAAACTAGCCGTTGGCCCAACGGCTATATAGCCATTTCTAGGTCCAAACGACTAGTTTGGGCCCATTTATTAAAAAAAAATTAACTTTAAAAAATATTTTTTAATCCCCAAAAAAATTTATAAATACCCTACAACTTCAAATCATTTTTCACACAATTTTTCACTCTCTCAAATCTCATTCT
>NC_061115.1:174063573-174067286 GCF_002878395.1 Capsicum annuum | reverse complement strand
TCTCAATTCTCAATTCTCAAATATTCAATATATTTAATTTCTTGAAGTGTTCACTTTAATTTTTTAATGTTTCATTTACAAAGTACGAGCGGAAGTTTCTAAAGTCACAACCTTTGGATACTTCCAAAATTTGGTATTATCGTTCCATCTCTTACGTTTAATTTTTATTTATTATATTAATTGTTTAATATTTAATTTTATTATATTTGTATATTTTGAATATTTTTAGTTTAATTTAATTTATATTATGGATAAATTAAAAAACCTCGCTACTAAATGTGTTAAAAAATTTTCTTCCGGAAGCGGTAGTGGTAGTAAAAAGCGAATTACTAGCGGTAGAGGTATTTCAAGTAGTAGATATACCCGTGTGCCTTCGCCTCCGGTACCGCTTGATACATCTTTTTGAGGAAGAAATGGGTGTAGGTGCTCACAATATGGATTATGTAGAAGCTTAGGAAAATTACGGTTTAGAAGAAGAAAATGAAGTAGATGCAGTTAATTTAGACAAAGATAATAAAAATATTACTGAGACACTCGCAGTAGGAGATGCTAACGTTAGATCTGAATCGGTTAATCTCCCTCCCCATCCTCTCAGTGCCCCAAGACCTCATAAAAGAACTAGTATTGCATGGTAAGTTTTTGAACGTATATCAGATATTGAGGTGCAATGCAATATTTGTCAACAAATATATAAGCATAGAAGTGGAGGCAAGCAAGGGGATACGGGTACGTTAATAAGACATACAACTGAAGATCACAAAAGAGAGTTAACTATTGCATAAGGTGGTGGGGGTGTTGGTGGGCCAACGCAAACTAGAATGGACCCAGCAACCGGTCATGTAGCGAAGAAGTATAATAAATTGAGGGACTGGGAAGAAATAGCTAAAATGGTAGCTGTGGTTGTTTGCCTTTTAGTTTTCCTTTTTCTGATGCCTTTATTCGTTATATACAAGCAATTTATAATCCTATGTTTAATGGTATTCTTAGAACTACTTGTCGGTCTGATATTTTTAGACTCCATTCACAATATTGTTTTTATTTATCAACATTGTTAAAATATATTCAATGTAGATTGTTCCTAACTTCTGATCTTGGTTGTGCTGTAAATAAAAATGATTATTTAACCGTTACTTTTCATTGGATGGATAGTAATTTCGTGATGCAAAAACGTATTCTTGCTTTTTTATATGATGAAGATCGTAAACATACTGGACAATTTATTGTTGATTCTATTGTTAAAATTGTCGGATATTATGGTATCGAAAATAAAATTTTATGTATTGCTTTTGATAATGCTTCTAACAACAAGACTGCTATAAAAAAAATAAAATGTACACTATCTCCGCTCTTGCCTGAAATTTTTCATATTAAGTGTGCATGTCATATATATAATTTAATTGTAAAAGATGGACTTGAGTTTTTTGAGTTTTATATTGAAAAAATTCGTCTTGCCGTTGGTTTTATTCAAGAAAATAATTGTAGATCGAGAATTAGAGAATTTAAAGTTAAATGTCAAGAAAATGGACTTACACCGATTTTGATGCCTGAGGAAATTGATACTAGATGAAATTCTATGTGTGAATTTTAAAAACTTGTTATAAATATAGACTTCCTATTACAGTAGATTTTAACCAACATTGCGGTTCATTTACTGATTCTGCTGATTGCATGCTACATAATTTTGATTGGGTTGTAATTAATGATCTTGTTATGTTTTGAGAAAAATTTTATGTAGCTACCATTGAATTTTTCGGTGCTTATTATCCTACTGTTTGTAATATTTTGGCATATATAGCCGATATTTCTGGTTTGCTCAAAGAATATAAAAATAAAGAAGGTTATGAAGAAGCTGTTGGCGCCATGTTTACGAAATTTAAAAAATATTTTTTCTCGATTCCCTCTATTTACTTGGTTGGTGCTATGCTAAATCCGTGCATGAAATATAATAATATGTGCCACTTTAATACTCTTATTTATACTAACTTAAAAATAAATACTAACCATGATTCTGAACAAGTACAACCTGATTTGTCGATGGCTACGGCTGATGTAAAGGATTACATAGAAAAATTATATAATCACTATGCTGATTTATTTGATTTAGGTGTACCTACAAATATCACTTCAACTGTCGCTCCTCATCCTTCTGAGGAGCCATCATCTTCTAAAAGGCTGGCACATAGTGGTTTTTCTGATTTGTTTTATGATTTAAATTGTTGGAACAGTATTGATAAGAGAACTTACACATCAACTTATCGGGAAGAGCAGAAATATTATCTTCAGATGGCACCAGAGGATCGCAGAGGACGGATCAACATGTTGGATTGGTGGAGGAGTAATGAAACATAATATCCTATGCTTTCAATATTAGCTAGAGATATCTTGAATGTTCCAATGTCAACCGTTGCATCAGAGAGCGCCTTTAGTCAGGGACGGCAGCAGCTTGGAGACAACCGACATTCATTGGGAAGCAATGCAATGAATGTTCTAGTTTGACTCAGAGATTGGATTAGAGCGGAAAGAAGAAACCAAGGAATGGAACCGAAGCTGAGCGACGAGCTGAAACTTGAAGAAATTATGACTTCATGGGAGATCTCAGCAGAATCAAGTCCAATGCATGGTTTTTCCCCCGTTGACTTCGACTATCCTATGCAAGTTCCCGATAATATTAACATGAATGAGTTGGAAAAAAAGATGCATAATTTGTAGATTTTTCATTCATGTAAATTATAAATTTTGGATCATTTTGCAATCAATAAAATTTCCCAAATTCATTCACTCCTTAGTCCTTGCTTTTTATATTTTTTCATTTAACGATTTAAAATTTTAAATTGAATTTCTAACTTTTTACTTTAAATTAAAAACTTACTTCTAATATATTATTAATTTACCACCAAATATTATTAATTTATTATATTAAGTAGCATATGTTTTGTATATTTGTGCATATATCTTCTAAAGAAGTGTATATTTAACGTATACATGTGTATATTTTTTATAAATTAGTATATAAGTATATCTATATACATTATAATGTAGTATATTTAATAAGTAGTAGTATATATACATTGAATGGTGTGTATACACGTGTATATATCATCTACAGAAGTGTATATTTAACATATACATATGTATATGTTTTATAAATTAGTATATAAGTATATCTATATATATTGTAATGTATATATATTGTAGTATATTTTATAAGTAGTAGTATATATACTTTGAATGGTGCGTATACACGTGTATATATCTTCTATAGAAGTGTATATTTAATGTATACATGTGTATATATTTTATAAATTAGTATATAAGTATATCTATATATATTGTAATGTATATATATATATATTGTGGTATATGTTATAAGTAGTAGTATATATACATTGAATGGTGCGTATACACGTGTATATATCTTCTATAGAAGTGTGTATTTAACATATACATGTGTATATGTTTTATAAATTAGTATATAAGTATATCTATATATATTGTAATGTATATATATTGTAGTATATTTTATAAGTAGTAGTATATATACTTTGAATGGTGCGTATACACGTGTATATATCTTCTATAGAAGTGTATATTAATGTATACATGTGTATATATTTTATAAATTAGTATATAAGTATATCTATCTATCTATCTATCTATCTATATATATATATATATATATATATATATATATATATATATATATATATATTGTA
>NC_061115.1:174016192-174063473 GCF_002878395.1 Capsicum annuum | reverse complement strand
TGTATATGTTTTATAAATTAGTATATTAGTATATCTATATATATTGTAATGTATATATATTGTAGTATATTTTATAAGTAGTTGTATATATACATTGTATGGTGCATATACACGTGTATATATCTTGTATATTTAACGTATACATGTGTATATATTTTATGAATTAGTATATAAGTATATCTATATATATTGTAGTATATTTTATAAGTAGTAGTATATATACATTGAATGGTGTGTATATATGAGTAATTGACTAATTGTGTATATGTGTATATATTTTTTAAATTCTAATGTAGTATATACTATATATATATAGTGTATATATATTATTTAACGTATTTATAATGTATATAGGTGGGTATATGTAATGTATATTGAAAGAAAGTTTTTTTTTATATATATTTTTGACCGGGTTTGATCGGGTTTTGGTGTGTTTGATCGGGTTGGGTTAGCCGGGTTAGGGTGGGTTTCAATTTTTTACTGTCGGACCCAGCCCAGCCCTCAACCCGATTAAATAACACAGGTTGGTTCCGGGTTGGCCCGGCCCGGCCCACTTGACAGCCATAATCTAGTCTCATTAAAACATAACCCCTCGTTTACCGACTAATCGACATCACAAACTTAGTCATCAATATCCACTAATCTGCATCTATGCTAGACCCGACCTCACTATAAGTCACACATTAATTATAGCTAGCTACCATGCTTCAACTAAGCAAGATTCATTAACTAATACATTAGGTTCCTAGTCATCAAGCGCTATAGTCCCCTAATAGATAACTAGTTACAACATAGCTTAACCATCAATGAGGCAGAATAATCGTAAGATCATATTTTAGCTACAATCACATCAATTATCGATATAATACTTATGAATGTACCAGGTCTATGCATGCCATCACCAGTATCCAATCAATAAAGTCGTAAGCAACATACTACATCTTCCTCCGTCCCATACCAAAGAGATGTGTATAAAAACATATATGTATTCATAAACTGTAATCGTATCCTTTACACTGATAAACACTCCTCGGATATTCAATCATTATCATAACACGGTCCTTGGCCAGTAAATTTATCCAAAATATTCACAACATCATAATCACAACCTTAAACCCTTATACATATCCAAAACTCATATCAATAATCATATTTATAAGTCATAGAATATCTCTAATCACCTCACATATAGGAGGTATCTCACACATTGGAGGCATAATATAGATAGACATGTAATCGTTAATAGAATATCTTATATCGATAGGTCATACATCATCACTGCGAGGAATATCAACTCTCTAGGCTAATTTGCATATCTAAGAGAAAATAGCATCTCTATAGGCCACATAACATATCTAGGAGGAATATCATCTCTAAATTCCCAAAATCACTTCCACAGAAAGTATCATAACTATAACTCACAACCCATAATCTGAGAACATCAGTACGAGTTACCAAGTTACGAAGTAATCTTATTCTAAGGTTTACTAGCCTCATCTATGTCTAACATCCGCAACTAAGTCCACAAGACTTAACACAAGTTTAGGCCTAAGTGGGCCAGACGATCCCACTTCTAATCCTCAATTTTCATGATTAGGCACACTATACCCCAACTAGGCTAAGGTATCTAGTTCATCTTCTAGATGCCAAGTAAGCCATATTCAAGCCTAAGATAGCTACTTCGACGAAAAATAAGGTACTCAAGTCAACTCTATCCAACTTACGATTTCAAAACTACCACACTAGCCCAATAAGGCTACAACAACAACAAACCCTATGTATTCCCACAAAGTGGGGTCTAGGAAGGGTAAAATGTACGCAGTCTATACTGCTACCTCTGAAGAAATACCGCTACCCCCAAAGAACTAGCCAAATAAGGCTAAATATACAAATCATGCTTCAAATACTAAAACAACATCCCAAACATAGGTTTACATCATAACCACACTACGACTAATCTAAACTAGAGAGGGAAAGCAATACGATTCAAAAGGGGTATAAGCATGCCATTTTATGGGCTTTAATTAACTCTTAATCACCTCAAGAGTGGTCCTAACACCACTAGCACATAAGCAAGGCCAAACAAAATAAATCGATTATAGGTCATTGACAGTCTCATCACCAATATCACATTCCAGACAAGTCATCGATCAAATTCTATAGGTATAGACAACCCCTACTAGTTTTTGTCACTTTTATTTAAAACTCATTATTTTGCCAAGCATTAAGAATTCGTTCACAATAGGAACTCAAAGATATGTCACTCAGCTAGTCCTCACAAGGAATCCATTATAATTTTAATAATAGCACAGCACAAAATTCTAAATACGATTTCAATAACCAGACCATACAACCCAAATAATATCAAATAATTGAACCACACAAGGATCCATCCACAACATCATTAACAAGAACCTCTTATTACGTAAAACACATATCACCTCAGTCTTTTATTCTTGTCACTTTTTCACTATCATTTCTTGACATTATATTCTCATGTCATCATCTCAATTCTCATACCATCAATCTTATAAGTATAGTAGTACTAAAAATAAATAAGCACCACAAAATTTCTAGTTTCACAATAACAAGAAATCAAATAATTCCATCACATTTATCAACAAAAACAACTTACTCAATTTTTATCACTTAACAAAATAATTCACAACAATGACAAAATCTAGCAACACAAGTTTAGCCAAATATCAAACACAAGCAATCATTAAGTTCACAACTTTCACAAGTCTCTGTTGATTAACAATAACTTTAGACCTTATTAACAGATACCAATTGAAATCTCCTAGGTTTTTATTTAAAATTATTAAGATATCAATTGGAATTGTCTAGATACTAATTGGATTCAATCTAGTAGTCCATGATTAGGATGGAACGATGGAAAGAAAGAAAGAAAAATGACTTCTACATGCCCCGTAGTCTTACGAAGATATGGTGTGGGGCCCTACACACCAATCTACGGAACTATACTTGACATTCCTCTTATTAACAGATACCAATTGGAATCGCTAGATACAAAATGAATTCAAGTAATAACATGTAAGAAAGAAGAATTTGAATTTTCCAAGTGTCCTATAGCCTCTCGAAGAAAAGTATAGATGTCTTCTTACCATTTCGTAAGACTCTACTAGATATGTTCTTGTACAATGAGATCAATAAACCTAGGGCTTTGATACCAACTTTTTCACGACCCAAAAGGCCAAAAGTGGTATCCACACTAATCTTTCTGTGGGAGAACCATCTAAATTGAACCATTACCCGAACACTTAATCAATATTAAGATGATATTATTATAAATTAACATAATAATAATAATCCAGGACTAATCATTATTAATGTGAAAGTCAAACAAACTACTTACTAAAGCCCCCAGGACGCAAAAGTCATCGTACAAGAACTACTAACAAAGATCATGTCTAAAGAGATATTTAAAAATAAAGTAAATAAAGAATATTACATTGCCCAAAAGATGGACAAGAATAAATAAGATGACCCATGGCAGCATAGAGATGGAATGCTCACCCTTGGATCAAGATCTGCTATCAAACTTTAGAGGTGAGGTCATGTCTGAGCCTCCAGAACACTTTCTACACTCAATAAAAAAAGAGCACGGGGTAGTATCAGTACAAACCACTATATACTTGTAGGTATCATAGTTTAACTCAATTTAATAGCATGCATATAACATAAATCAAATAATTGGTAAACAGGCATTGTCACAAAAATAAATATTCAATAAATCAACAATATAGTAACAACAGGTCAAATACTTCTCACAAACAAGTCACATAACCATCAAGAGTATCAACCATACTGTAAAGCATCCACAGAATTAACACAAATATGTACACACATGCTATGAGACTTATTTTTGCCGAAATAGTCATGACCTGCAGAGAACAATCTATGTATCGTACTAGCGTGGTTCCCGGTCCAATATATACATATCTATACCGGTGTGGTACCTGATCCAATATATATATATCCGTACCAGTGTGGCAACTGATCCAACATATACATATCCGTACTATCATGGTACTCAATCCGACATATTTATATCCGTACCGGCGTGGTTCCCAATCCAACATATACATATCCGTACTGGCATGGTACCCGATCCAACATACACATATCTATACCGGCATGGTACCCGATCCAACAATTATATATCTGTACCATCTTGGTACCCGATCCAACATATAAAAGTATTATCAATATCAATTCACACAACCTTACAACATACAACACAATGCACCAAGTTTACAAGTACACTTAAAGTCATAAGACAATTCCATCAAGTAAATTTTCAATAATCATTTATACACGCATTAACAATCCAAACATCAACAATTTCAAGCATGTCCAAATACTAATCAATAAGTATCTAATTTAGAAGCATACACATAATTAAGTCGAATCTAAACTCCAATTAAACCATAACCTACTTCAATTGAAGAATTCAAGCGCAAGCTAATTTGCAAGGGTCTTGCCTTTTCGTAAAATCTCCAAATGATCAAAATCTATTCAAATATATAATCCACATAAGAGTACAATTCTAAAGACGCTCATTTATAAATTCTTACTCTAAAATTTCTAAACCTAAACCTCAATATCTCTAAATCCTGATAAAAACGTGAATCAAAATAAAATAAAATAAAATTCATAAACTGGAGCTTTCAGTTCTAATAGAAAGTGACATAGGCGTCATTACGCCAATAATTATAATTGTAATTGCCACTGTTTCTCAAAGAAACAGAAAGAGAAACATGAAACTTTTAATTTGCATTCAAACACCAATTGCGTGATTGGTTGGTTTCAATGGTGAATTTTTCACCCACCAGCAGCCAAAGCCAACAACAATTATAATGTTTTTTTTCCTTTTTATGCTTGATAGGACAAAACACTTCTAACCATTAGACAATTATCGCAACCATTACATTATAATAAACATGCTTTTTTTATCAAGTTGTCAATGCACTAGATCTAACAATATAGGCTGTTGCAATTTTTTTAATGATTAACCATGTATAAATCAGTGAACTCACGCTATTTACTCCTTCACACAAATTTAATAGCATATAAATTGTATTTCACCCGTACTAACACCACTTTAAATTAATACTCCCATCCAACCCCTACCTTGTCATTACTGATATGGCACCATAAAAATAAGAACAATTCGTCAAAAGAATAAGTCTAACCTGAGGCTTAGATACTCTATTCTGAAGCAGTGAATGTGAAAAGTATAGAAACTGTTGTGCCCCTCTTTCTCTAAATTTCATGATGCTATTGATATTATATATGGTAATCCCTAACAACTTAATTTCCTTCTTGTATTAAAGCCATTTTAGTAGACAGTGTACCATTATAGCTATCAGCGTGTCGCGGAACCTGCCAAAATGGTAATTGTTAAAAACTAGTGAGCCTCCACGATATTAACGCTTCGTGCCAGGACTCAATTTTAGAATTTTACTATTCTAGTCTCCGACGTGATACCGCTGCATCGCGGTGTGCTTCTAGGTCGTGTCCAAGGTGGCAACGCAATTATACCACATCACACCACCATGCAATTTCCCAGTCGTCATTTTCCAGTGGCCTAGCGCGATAGTGGCGTGTCGCGCCAGGGATATAGATCAGAAAAATTTCACAAAAAATTAAAGTTGCGTCTAGGGTTAAAATAGTCTTTTCCCATGATTTTATTCAACCCTTCATTATTCAGTTTTTTCCAAAATCAAAAGGTAATTCTCTCTCAAGAAAACAAACCCTAGTTCAAGAATCAAGGTCAATCCTCAAGAATCTCTCCAAGAACCTTTAATAACTCTTCTTCTCAGGTATGTTAGATGTTCATCTATGGGTCCCTTCCACCCATAAAGTCAAAGAATCCATTTTTTAAAAACTTCAAGAATTATGATTCATGATTTACATGTACGATATTGGATTGTGTTCATGTTTTGACATTTGTTGATTTTCAATCCATAATTAACGGTAGATTCCATGAAGTTGTATATCATGTATGCTGAATTGAGTAATCCCCATGTTACAATCAATAAATTTGTAAGTTGATTGTTGTATCCATGTTAACCCTAAGTGTTTATGATTTAATGAATCAAGTATGCTTCTCATGTGTTAGATAAATTGTCTGTGAGCATAAAATAAAGCCATTATAACATGCTAACATGTAATCCTCATTCATGTACAAGTTAATGCATCACAAGTGTTTGATGAAATGTCTCTATGAATGAATTATGACCAAGTGTTGTTATGTTATTCAATATGATGCTTTGCTTAACTTTTCATGCTATCGAGTACTGGGGGTATTTAATACCCGACAATCTAGCTATTACTTAGAGCCGGTGTTAATTACAGATTAGTATCAGTCATGTCATGATTAGTAGTACTCTTAGTCCATTACAAAACTCAGTAGAACTTAGGAAAACTCAATATTAGTATAGTCCAGTTCAGTATACTCAATTCATTATCTTTCAGTTAGGAGTAGGATTTAGCACCGAGCGAGCCTAGGGATAGGGGCATACCTGTTAGTTAGGACTGGGTCCCTAAAAACAATCTTTAAGCTCTAGAACTACGTAGCCAGTGAAGGTTATAAGATGTCACCCATTAGATAGGACTGACATACTCAGGGATCACCTAGATTAGGAATGATCTCAGGGGTCACCCGTTAGTTAGGATTGACTCTACAACAGTTGTATTTACCCATGGAATGAAACTGACACCCTTCTAATTGGGTTTACGTATTGGACCCCAACTCAGTTATCTTTTCTTATTTGGATTATGTCGGTTAGATGATTACTTCTCATAATTTTAGTTTCAGTCTTTAGTTTAGAACTCATCTCTATTTTATAGAATCAGGACTGTCAAACACAGTCAATCAATATCAATAATTCAGTTATCAATAGTTTCAATATCAGTTATAAAGTTATTACAACTCAGTACTTAGCTTTAGAAAAGCTCAGTTATAGTATACATGTACTCTTATATTCAGTTATTCTATATCATTTAGTCAGTTATTGTTCATGCATATGAACCCTTGCATTCAACCTTACCTCATCTAGCATACCAGTATATTCCCATGTACAGACACATACTTTCCTGTACTATGATATTTCATATCATAGGTTTGCACTCTCAGATTCCCGACCACGCATAATAGATTCAAATTCAGCCAGCAGCAGTATATTTAGCAGTGAGTCCTCATCATTCAAGGACATTTTTTAATTTTATTATCTCAGTAGACTCAATATTTTACTATATGGAGTTAGTTGGGGGATTTCCCCATCAACTCCACTTTCAGATAGTTTTAGTTAAAGTCTTTTCAGACTAGTTTCAATCAGTATTCAATTTTATAGATATTATCTCAGATGTTATATTTTATTATATTTTAGAGGTTTTGAACCTTGTGGCATTTAAGCATATTATTCTACATTTAATTCAGTATTATGGTTCAGTACTCAAGCAGATATCATTCATGGGTTGGCTTGTGGTCTTTCAAGGTCGTAAGTACCATGTGACAACTAGGGGATAGTCCCGGGTCGTTACAGGTTCATATATGAATACTAATAAGAATAATATCTGATAAAAATATCTAAAATCTAAATACTGTCTGAACTAGTCAAGTCTAAAAAGCCTCTAACTAAACTATCTGAATGTGGAGTTGATGGAACAAGTCCCCAACTAACGCCGACTACTAAAATACTGAAGATACTTAAATACTAAAATAAAAACATATCCTTGATAGATAAGGACTCACTATTGAATCTACTTTGGCTAACTAAATCTGACTAAGCACGGTCAGGAGCTTGAGCATCTGAACCTATGATATGAGACATCATAGTGCAAAGAGAAAGTATGCATCAGTACGTGGAATATACTGGTATGCTAGATAAGATAGGGCTGAATGCAAGGGTTAATATACATGAACAATAACTGACTGAATGATATAAAATAACTGAATAAGAGTACATAGATGACTGATCTACTATAAGTACTGAGTATGTACTACAACGCATATACATATATACTGAAACTGAATACTAAGTTCTGAAAATTGAGTAACTGATATCTGAGATTTCTAATAACTGAATTACTGATATCTAAGTGATTTTTTTTGATAGTTCTAATTCTGTAGAACTGAACTGAGTTCTAGTCCTATACTGAGACTAAAACTTAAATTGTGGAAGGTAATCATCTAATCGACATGCCCTTTTTCTGAATAGATTTAGGGTCCAACCTGTAACCCCAACTAGAAAGGTGTCATACCGTACCACGAGTAAAGACAAGCTAAAGAGTCACCTTTATCTGGAAGGTGCCCTGAATGAGAACGGTGGTACCCTCAACTGGTAGGTAAAAAACCTATCAACTCTCAACTGGTAGGTTGATGTCTCAACCTACGCTGACTACGTAGTTATGAAATGCAAGGACTAATACTAAGGGTCACACCCTCTAATGGCAGGTGTGCCCCCATCTTTGGGTTCACATGGTGCTGAATACTACTCCCATCTGAAGGATACTGAGTCTTATATTGGACTAATACTGAGTTTCACTGAGTTCTATAACTGACTCAGTATTACTGATCGTGACATTACTGAGACTATTTAGTAACTACTGTAGCTCTAGGAAACAGCTAAATTTTTTGGGTATTGAATACCCCCTGGCATCAATAGCATTACTGGTAAAACATAGCATGATCATAAAAGCACAACAATGCACTCATTTAAACATTTTGTGAAACACTTGGTATACATAAACTTGTGCATAAATGGACCACATAATAACATATCATTAATTCACTATCCAATGCACTTGTGCATTTTATCAAACACTTGATGAGCATGCTTACTTCATATAACACTAAACATATAATAATATCATGGCTACTACATTCAACTTGTTATTCAAGAGTTCAACATGAAGATCACATAATTCAACCCACGAACGATCTATTTTTCATGCGACTTGTAATTAATCATGGAATTATATCCCAAATAGTATCATGAACATGAATTCAATCTAATTCAAGCATAGAAATCATAAATCTGAGATCTTGTATGTTTAAAAGGAGTTCTTAGACTTCATGGGTGAAAGAAACCCATGAATAAATACCTAACATACCTGAGAAGATTAATTTTTTTGGGTTCTTGGATGATTTCTTGGATTTGTTCTTGATTCTTGAAAACTAGGATTTTGCCTTTTCTGAGAGAGAATGACTTAATCTTGAAAGAAATTGAGTGAATAATGAAATAACGAGCAACTAGTGCTCTCTTAGGGCTTAATTTTGTGTTCAACAATGATTAAGGCCGTGGAAAAAAATACCAATTTACCTCTGGGAATAAATTAATTTTTATCACTAAAAAATCCCAAATTTGGCCACCACCACAATGCGGTGACCAACTGGAATGTAACTGGCACTGTTCATAAAAAAGACGAACGTGAAATAGACCCTTAGCACTATACGGCACCATCATGGAGTCTTACTGGATTTTGACAATTGGGAAAATGGCCAATGGCGCGACGTGCTGTTATTGTGATGACACACTTGAAAATGACAAATGCCATTTGGCCCCTCACCGCGACGTGGTGTTTCTCTAGTTGGCACACTGTTTTACAAAAATTACTATAACTTCTTACCCAATTATCGAATTTGGGCGAATTTTATAACATTGGAAAGCTGATTGAATTTTCTACACATTGGTAGGTCTTAAACTAGAAAATTCTAAGTATTTTGAAAATCCTATATAGAAGCACTCATGTACTAAGAGCTAAACTGAGCTAGAAAATACGGGGTATTACAACAAAGCTCTACTCAATGTGACTTCCAAACTCCCCAAGACACTTTAAAACCTTAGGCTCTTATACCTTATTTTGTCATAGCCCGAGGCTACCCTTAGTCGAGACAACGGTGCATACGGTCATAAGAGACCACAAGCTAACCCATGAGATGGTATCTACTGTGAGAACTGAGTAAAATATTAATACAACACATGTGCGGAACGTAAGCTAATAAGGAAAACTAAGTAAAATATTAATACAACTGATAATAACTAAAAGAACTGAGTAAAATATTAATACAACTGATAATAACTAAAAGAACTGACTGGTTGTCTAACTGATTATCTGAAAGCCTCTAAACATAATAAGGACTTAATGGGACAAACCCCCAACTAACTCTAGTTGACTGAACATAAGGACAAACTAAAATAACTGAGAGAACCTATTATGTCCTAGATGGATGAGAACTCACCACTATAGTTGTTGGGAAATGCTGAGCTATCTAAGAATAGTCAGGAAACTGAGAGTGTGAACCTATGTTATAAGACAACATAGCATAAAAAAATATACGATAAGCACTTTGAATGTACTAGTATGTGAGATAAGGACTGACTGAAATGCATAAGACAACTAAGCATGAATGCATAAACATGTAATATCTGAGAATGCAAGAACAATCATAAACATGTTTCTGAGATAATTTGTAATCTGAAAGACTGAATTCTATATAATTGAATAACTGAAAATCCATATGCTTAGGTCCAGCAAACCTGAGCTGCGACATACTGAATACTGACTAAGAATGTGGGAGGTATCATGTAACCAACATGCCCCAATCTGATCAAATCGAGATCTAACCTGTAACCCTAATTGGAAGGGTGTCAGTACCGTACCATGGGTACTAACACTGGCTATGTGGATCCACTAAACTGGTGTCTCGAAGGTCTAAGGATTCACCCTCTATTGGAAAGTTCCCATAAGAGAATGTCAATTTGGTACCCAAAATGCTACACGGTGCTCATGACCCTGAAGGACCACAAGCTAACACATGACTAATATCTATACCTGTATATTGCATAAAATACTTTATAATATGGAAATATGAACTGAAAGACCATAAGGTTCAATACTGAACATGATTTGAATGATATAACATTTATGTGGGGTAATAGAATACCCAAAACAAAATTGAACATACTAAAGTCTAAAACAAGATAGTCTAGAAAGCCTCCATTTGACTGAACTGTCTGAGTAAGGAGCTGATGGGACATATCCCCAACTAACTCTAACTAATAAACTAATTAATGAGATAATAAGGAATAATCATGTCCTCAAATGATAAGGACTTACTTCTAACTTTGACTGCTAAAACTGGAATATACTGCTGATCTAGAACTCGTGTCTCTGAACCTATGGTATAAGAAACCATAACACAAATGCATTAGTACTTTGAATATACTAGTATGCATGTGAGGTAGGCTGAATGCATGGGGTTTATATGCATGAACGATAATAATAACTGACTAACTATTATGAGCGTAAGAATACATGCATGATACATAACAACTGACACTAATACTGTGATAACATGATTACTGAATTTGAATATAACTGATAACATGAGTGACTGTATTTGACAGTCCTGAATCTAATGAAACTATTTGAGTTTCATACTATATCTAATTGATTGTATCTGATAGTCCTGAATTCTGAAGAACTATATGAGTTCTTTTACTGAGGCTGATACTGAGACTTTGGGAGGTAGTCATCTAATCGGCACGCCCTAAATGATGCATTACAGCTAAATTGGGGTCCAATCGATGCCCTAATTAAAAGGGTGTCAATACCACGCCACTGGTAAGGACAACATGTGAGTGACCCTAATATAACAGGTAACTCTAATGAGAATGGTTGGAACCCTCATATAGTAGGATAAGTCACCTTATTTACCCTCATATAGTAGGTTATGATGTCTCAACCTATGTTGGCTACATAGTTCTAGAATGTAAGGATTGCTTCTAAGAATCACACCCTCGTATAATAGGTGAGTTCCCATCCTTGGGTTCACTCGGTGCTAATTTCTACTCCCATCTGAATAGACACTGAACATAATTTACTGAATTGGACATGGGCTAAGTTACTAAATTCCATTAACTGATAGAATATTATTGATAATTGACAACTGAATGAGTTTATGAGATCATGGAGATGTCCTGAGTCATAAAACTGTCTGGAGTTTAAGGATTCATAGCTTGACTGAGAGTATCGTGGAAACATGATATGGCTATAGGAACACAGCTAAAATTATGGGTACAAGTACCCCCCAGGACTCGATGGAAGGAAAACTGACCAAGCATAACTTACTTGAACATATATGTAACATCATAATCCATAATACATTTATAGAAGCATTCTATCAAAACATGTGATAGGCATAACTTGTACATACATGGGTATTTCGTGATATCATACTAGTTGGGCATTGTTCCTTCATCTAGGCATTTAATCAAACACATGGTAGGCATAGTACATGCCGACAACATTATACAATAATTAATCATCATGATTCATCTCTAATTTCATCATCTAGGGTTTATTCATAGGTTCACATGAATATACATCTATACAAATCAATTCAACATAAAATTGATCACCTAACATAGATTTGAATTCAAGTGATCATTCTCATCACAAACTAAACAAACCCAACATGAAATTATAAAGAAATCCATAAACTTAAACTTAGAAAAGAGATTCTTGGGCTTCATGGACCAAAGGAGTCCATGAATGTACATTACGTATACCTTGGTTCGTGATTCTGTGAAGATTGACGGAGGAAACTTTCTTGGAATTAGATCTTCTATGAAAACCCTAGCTTTTATACTTTGGGTGTAAAGTGGATGAATCACGTGTTAAAGGGCTTAAATAGGGGTGGGAAGTTGACCCTTTTAACCCTGGATGCGTCATTTAATTACAATAAAATTTTTCCGAATTGGACCCCTGGCGTGATGCAGCGCTGTTGCGTCGTGTCACTGGATTTTGACAATCGGGAAATTGAGGGATGGTGTGAAGCAGAGCCATCGCATTGCCCCTTCTTTTGTGACCTAAAACTTTGGTGCTACGCAGAGGAAATCACGCTAAGACACTAGAAAAGGACCATTCTTAATTTGGGCCCTAGCGTGACGCTCCATAATCACAGACCCCTACTGGAATTTTCCAAATGCCATTTCCTCTTGTGGCGCGGCGTGCCACTGACTAATATGGCATTGTTCTATGATGGGAGCTTGAAATAGTCGTAACTTCTGACTCGGTTATCAGATTTGGGTGAATCTTATATCGATGGAAAGCTTATTGAATTTCACACATGAAAAAAAGTGAAAATCTAGAAAATTCCTCATCGAATAACCATTGTTCAATTTAGAATCTAATACTAGATATTCTTGAGATGAAATTATCTAGCAAAAGTATGGGGTATTACAATATATCCCCCTTGAGAATATTCATCCTTGAATGAGACTGACTGAGAGGGGAGAAAAGAAAACTAACGTACATGCTGAACATGAATAAATAGAACATGATCTCATGACTGACATGGCTGACATGGCTGACAAGCTGAACATATAATACTGAACATGTATATCTGATGCATGTGTAACTGATTTAAGAATGTATGACTGAGTGTTCCAAACAACTAAGTTTCTCATAATGAGAATGCATGTCTGATGCATAATTACATAACTGAACTGGTACATGTGCATGATTGAATATGCAATGGTAATTGATACCAAGTTTCTAATGGGAACATGAGCATGAAGCTGCATACCAAGTTTGTGATGAACACCAAACATGAAACTGAGTAAGCTTAAAGAGAACTGTTACCTTGATCTTGATGTGAGTTAGCGAATAAGAGGTAAGGATATTTGGTACGCATGTCTATATCTGTTTCCCAAGTAGCCCCCTCGACGAACTGATTTCGCCAAAGAACCTTATCTAGAGGAACTTCTTTGTTCCTTAATCTACGAGTCTAATAGTCTAAGATTTTGACTGAAATCTCATCATAAGAAAGAGTGTTTTAAACATTAATACTCTGAATAGAGACTATAAATAATGGGTCACCTATACACTTCTTGAGCAAAGAATCATGAAAGACTGGATGAACTGAGGCTAGATCTGAAGACAATTCGAGCTCATATGCCACCTTTCTGAATCGACTGAGAATCTTGAAGAGACCGACATATCAGGAACTGAGTTTTCCTTTCTTGCTGAACTGCCTCACTCCCTTTATGGGAGAGATCTTTAGATAGACATAGTCACCAATCTCAAAATCAAGATCTTTTCTATGAATATCTGTATATGACTTCTATCGGCTCTAAGCAGCCCAGAGTGTTTCTCTAATCAATTAGACATTTTGTAAGGCATGGAATACAAAGCCAAGCCCTATAACTGAGGCCTCACTAACTTCAAACCAACCAATTATAGATCTATATCTCCTACCATAGAGAGCTTTGAATGGAGCCATCTAAATACTAGAATAATAATTATTGTTGAATGCAAACTCAATCAAAGATAAGTGGTCATCCCAACTTCCCTTGAAATCAATTACACACGCCCTTAGCATATCTTCTAACGTCTGAATAGTCCTTTCTGCTTAACCATCTGTCTGAGGATGAAAGGATGTACTAAGATGAACGTGGGTACCAAGACTCTTTTGGAATACTTTCAAGAAATGAGAGGTGAACTGGGTACCTCTATCTGAGATAATAGATAACGAAACACCGTGTAATTTGACTAATTCCCTAATGTAGAGTTTGGCATAATCCTCAGCTGAGTAAGAGGTATGGACTGGAAGGAAATAAGCTAATTTGGTCATTCTGTCTACAATGACCCAGACTGAATTATGCTGATAACGAGTTTGAGGTAAACCCATCATGAAGTCTATGTTCAAAACATCCCACTTCTAAGTAGGAATACTGAACTCCTGCATGGACCCACTAGGCTTCTGATGCTCTATCTTAACTTACTGATATGTAGATTATTTAGCCATAAACTCTGTAATGTCTCTTTTCATCCCACTCCACCAATAGATTTCTCACAAGTCGCAGTACATCTTTGTGGCCCCTGGATGAATAGAGTAGCGCGCACCTTACGCTTCTGCAGGAATTCGCTGCCTTAAATGATCTATACCTGGAACACAGAGACGACCCTGACAACGTAGAACACTATCTCCCCCTTGGGAGAAAACCTCTACTTTCTGATCCTAAACTGACTCATTCAACTTCACAAGGCTGGGATCTCTATTTTGTTTTTCTTTTACCTCAGAAACTAGAGATGATTCTAAACTACTCTGAACCCATATATCACCCTCATCTGTATCGACTGAGCAAACATCTAGTCTACTAAGCTGATGGACTTTCTAAGTTAACTTCTTCTTACTGTTCTCAACATGAGAAACACTACCCATATATAGTCTACTGAGTGCGATAGCCACTATATTGGCCTTGCCCGGATGATAGAGGACACTTATGTCATAATCTTTCAAGAGCTCTAGCCACTTTCTCTAACGAAGATTGATATCTTTCTGAGAAAATACATACTGAAGACTTTTATGATCAATGAACACATCTACATAAACACCGTATAGATAATGCCTCCAAATCTTTAAGGCAAATACTAGGGTTGCTAACTTAAGATCATGAGTAGGATAATTTCTTTCATGGGGTTTAAGCTATCTTTAGGCATAGGCTATGACCTTACATGCTACATGAGGACACAACCCAAACCTACTCTGGATATATCATAATACACTACAAACCCATCTGAACCATCTGGGAGAGCTAAGACTGGAGCTGAGGTGAGTCGAGTCTTCAACTCTTAAAAACTCTTCTCGCAAGGATCTGACCACTAAAACTTAACTTTCTTCTGAGTTAACCTGGACATAGGGGATGCAATAGAATAGAATCCCTATACAAACCATCTGTAATAGCTAGCCAAACCCAAAAAACTCCTAATATCTGATAGAGAGATAGGGTGAGGCCAGTTTCTTACTACTTTGATCTTTTGAGGATCCATTCTAATGCCATCACCGAAAATAATATGACTAAGGAATGCTACTCGCCTTAGCTAAAATTTGTAATTACTGAATTTGATGAATAGATGATGATCTCTGAGGGTCTGAAGTACTGTTCTGAGATAGTCTGTATGATCACACTTACTGTGGGAATAGGCCAGAATATCATCTATGAAAACTATGATGAACATGTCCAAGTACTACTTGAACACATGGTTCAACAAGTCCATAAAAGTTGTTAGGGCATTGGTATGACCAAAGGACATAACTAGGAATTCGAAATGACTATACTGAGTACGGAAAGCTATTTTTAGAATGTAACATTCCCTAACTCTGAGCTGATAATAGCTGAATCTGAGGTCTATCTTAGAGAAATAAGTGGAACCTTGAAGTTGGTCAAGCAAGTCATCTATTCTGGAAAAAGGATACTTGTTCTTGACCGTGACTTTATTGAGTTGGCAGTAGTCTACACATATCCTAAGAGAACCGTCTTTCTTGCACACGAATAATACTAGAGCACCCCACAGGGAAATACTAGGCCTGATGAATCCCTCATCTAATAGATCCTTCAATTATTCTTGCAGTTATCTGAGTTCTACTTGTGCTATTCTGCTAGTGTCCTTAACTTGAACAAGTGATAGACACATCCTTTAGATATCATTTTCCATGCCCGAAGGTAGGAAACAAGCTGACCTATCAAAGCGGATACACTACCCTTCCACTTTAGGATGGATTTATTCAGAACTAAAATTGGACTATTCTATTTCTGTAGTCAACTGCGCCATAGCAGGAATAAAGCTAGTCTATCCCGAGAATGACGTTAAAATCATTCATTTCTAATTTGATCAAGTCTGGAAAAGTGACTTTTGACAATAGCATAACTAGGTAGTTCTTGTATACCCACCAGGCTGTGATGGTTTTGCCCACTAGGGTAGAGATTGAAAAGAGATCTGCTAAGATTTCAGGACCGTTCTGAAACCTTTTGCTATATAGTGAGTAACAAAAGACAAAGAATCTCCTAAATCTAGCAAAGCATAAACATGAACATGAAACATCTATAACATACCAGTAACTACATCAGAAAAATTTTCCTGATCCTATCGGGACTGAAGAGCATAGAGACGATTTGGGCATTGCCCACTAGTAGCATTGTTGGAGGCAGCTTGCTGATTTGGGCGATCAAACTGAGATGAGGAGAGATTCTATTGACCCTGAGGACCTGGATAAGGATAGTCTCTAACTCTTTCGCCTAGCTTTCTATATCCAAAGCAAATACCACTGCTAGCTCTACAAATACCTTGATGGTGCTTTTCATAAGTCTGGCAAAGAGGATAGGTGCGGGCACTGATAATACTGCCCTGGGACTTAGAGCCTGGAACTCTATCATTGATACCTTTTTTGAACTTAGAAACTGGAGCACTGGCTATAGAAGGAGCTAGAACTAATGACTTAGGACAAAACTGAGATCAATTTCCTCCTTCTGACTTAGGCTGAGCGAAGTTGAAACTTTTTGTCTTTGCCCTCTTATTCTTCTTCTCCCTCTGCTTAATATTCTTCTTCTTTATCTACTGAGCATGAGTCATAAGTCTGGCTAAAGTCATCTCATTATTCAGAATGGCAGATGTACACTTATTTACCATACTATCAATTACTCCTGAAGTGAACTTACTTATCTTGGCTCTACTGTCTGCACCACATGAGGGGCATAACTGGCTAATTGAGTAACCTTAAGAGAATACTCTTTCACCGTCATATTACCCTACCTGAGGTTAATAAATTCTAGCACTTTAGTCTCTCTAAGCTCTTAGGGAAAGAATAAGAATACAGTGACAAACTCCTCCCACTCTATAGGACCTGCATTATATGACCTCTCTAACTTCCTCTATTTGAACCAAGTATGAGCCACAACCTACAACTTATATACAGCTAGCTTAGAACTCTCAACAGTAGTCATCCCCATGATGTCTGTCACCTGCTTAACCTGATCAATGAATTCCTGAGGGTCCTTGATGTGTGAGCTTGTGCTAACACGTTTGAAGCTTTTAATTCTAAATAATTGCAAGGTCTTAAGTAACTTTAGTTGTTTTTGATTAGTTTACTTTGATTTTGTAGTAAATGTAGAGATGAAGGGGAATCACCAATAAATGAAGCAAAAAGCCTGAAATCTAAAGCAAATAAAAGACTAAGTATGGCTGACGACTTCCATGACACGTCGTCAGCCTAGTGATAATCTATCAAGAATGTCGTCATCCATAAATAGAAGATAGAATTTAATGATAGTTTTATGATGACATCCATGACACGCCATCAGCCTGGTGATAAGTTGTTAAAGATGTCATCAGACTTAAACAGAAGATGAAAGTTGAAGAAAGTTTGTGACGACATCCATGACACATCATCAAGATGGTGATAGGCCATTATCATCATCGTTGGCCTTAAGCAGCAAGAGCCAAAAATTCAGAGGAGTTGATGACATCCATGATAAGCCGTTAGACTCCTGATAATCCATCACTAACGTCGTCATTTATTTTGAGAAAAAGCTGAAACTTCTATTTTGTTTCCTTGTTTAGGTTATACTATTTAAAGCCTTATTTTAGGGCTTTCAAGAAAAACAAAAACTTATCAATCAACATATTTTGGATAGATGATTTTTTTTTTTCTCTCTCTCTCTCTAGACCAATTTTTTGGGAGTTTTGTCTTGTGAATCAATTCAAGTTATACTTTTTGATCTTCATCATAGTTGTAAGTTAATATTCTAAATTATGAATTCAATTTGTGTACTTGTTTCTGGCATCATGAGTGGCTAAACCTCATTAACCTGAATTATGGGATCTAGGGTTAGGTTAGGAGGAGGTGCTAAATACTCAAAATTCAATAGGTATCAGGATTTCTTGATAATTCTGAGATGTTAATTAATGTTTGTTGGTTGCAAACAGTAGGCATACCTACTTTAATTTGCTTGAGAAAGAAATCATAAATATTAGGAAGTGAATTATCAACAGCGACTCGAAAATACTTCATTTAATAATCAGTGCTATAACAAGGTGTATTAACCTGAGGTAAAATCTGGGTAGTAATAGTGATTCCCTAAGTCGGGGAGGATTAGGAAATTAGATGCTTAAATAGGCCGAGAGATATTTGAGGATATAATCGATAAAGATAGCTTGTTATCCTAACCACCGTGAGAATCTTGAGTCACCTTTGGCATCTGTCATGTACCGTAAGCCCTAGTGAACATAATTCTGGTTATTTTATAAAATCTTGGTTACAAACATCAAAATCAAAGTGTCAAACAATTATTTGTGAAACTTAAAATCCCATTTCAGGAGACGTTAAACTATCAGTGAATTAAACCATAAATAACTTGAATTCACATCATATTCCCTATGGGATTAGACCCCAACCTAGTTAGGTTTTATATTGACAAAGATGTCTTACACCTATTCAAGAGTATAGTTTGAGCGTTATCAAAAATAGCATAATTACCGGAGAATACGATTGTAAACTAAAAATTTGTGTGCGCAAATTAACTGTTAGTTTAGTTTCCTAGATTTACATTTATTTGTTATTTCTATTTATTGCAAGTTCTTTGTTGTTTATGCTAAAAACAAGAAGTTTCGGAGAACTGTTATTGCCAATTAATCCAGAACCTCAGTTGATTGGGAGAATTGCTGAGCAATAGGAGGCAGAAAGATTAGTCGCTTTATCCAGGGCTAGGTGAATGGATAGAACTAGGGTCAACAAGTACGTCACCTAAACCATGATGATGAAGACTTGGGTGATGAGGAAATGTTGAATCCTCAAAACCTAAGGCGAGCTGAGCAAATTGCTGCACTAGTGCTGCGAAATTTTGACATAAACCGTCCAGTCAGAAGAAGGTATGGTCAATAGCCTGTGCATTACAAGATTGATGACAATGATGAAGGAATGGATGGAGCAGGTGCAACGGGTGCTATCATTTCTCCACTGTTGGCACCTGGTGCAAAATTCAGCATAACAAGTACCATGATCTAACTTCTGAATCTGAAGGGGTTGTTTGGAGACTTGCCTGGTGATGATCAGAACATGCACTTAGTGAACTTCATCACTATTTGCAAGTCTTTTGATAATCCGAGAGTGAGTTAGCATGCGATCTGGTTGAGATTGTTTCCATTTTCTCTATCTTTGGAGGCAACAATATGGTTAAATAAGCTGGAGCCCAATTCTATAACCAACTGAAGACAGATGAAAGAGGTGTTCCTAGAATGGTTCTTTCCTCCCTCCAGGAGGGTACAGCTGAGAGGTGAAATCAGTAACTTCAGGCAGCTCCCAACTGAAGCCTTGCAAAAAACTTGGGAGTGATTCAAGAAGAAGCTGGCATAATATCTTAACCATAACATGATAGACTTGCACTTGATGGAGACTTTGTACAGAGATTTTAACTCTGTGACAAAGCCAATTGTAGACAATGTTGCGGGTGGTTCATTCATTGACCTCTCTTTTCTAAAGGCTTCAGATATGTTGAATAGAATGATCAAACAGAGTCGGGCCTGGCATATCAGGGATTTTGTGGTAGCAATCCCGACTATTTTTATTGGTATGACCGCGGAGTAGAATAGAAGGTTGAGGAGCGAGACCAAGACATGGCCCACTTGAAGACACAGATGGACTTGCTAACCAAGCACTTGTTGTCAGGCAAGACTGAAAAAGTTAAGGCTGTGGAGTCTCAGTGCATTGTTGCTACTAATGCAGATAAGGAGTCAAAGTATGTGAGTAATCAGGGGGGTTTCAAAGGCAATATCCAAGGGAATCAAGGTCGGAACTTTTATGACAAGCCTGATTATAAAGATGGGGAACAAGGACACTGGAGAAGCAATAATGATAGGAGTGGTTTGTATATTCCTCCTGGAAGTTGAGATGTTGCACCAACTAGCTCTGGTAAGATGTCCATGGAGGAAATGTTGGAAAAATTGTTGAAAGAAGTTAAGGCTACCAACTTGGTGGTAACTACTATGAAAAGTGAATTCTCTACCCTAATTCAGCTGGTTAGTTTATACTCCACTTCTATCAAGCAGTTGGAGCAACAGATTAGCCAACTTTACGCAACACTGAACCAAAGAAAAAGTGGTACTTTACCTAGTGATACGGTTCAAAATCCTCTAAATAATGGCTTATGTATGGCGATTACCATTAGGAGTGGTAAGATCTTACTTGGCCCTTCTATGGGTAACTCTATAGATGATGAGGTTATTGTTGATGAATTCAAAGAAAGTAATCCAATGGAGTCTAAGAAGATAGATAGTTCTTTTGACTCTTCAAAGAAGAAAAAGGAGAAGGGAGAGGAAGTGGTGTTGTAAACTATCCCTAGACCACCACCTCCCTTTCCTCAACGATTGAAAAAGAAGGCTGATGATGGGAAATTCAAAAAGTTATTGGTAATGCTCAACCAATTGACAATTAATGTGTCTTTGGTTGAGGCACTTGAGCAAATTCGAGGCTAGGTAAAGCTCATGAAAAACCTTGTAACCAAGAAATGAAAGGTTAGCCATGACTCGAAGGACAATCTTCTCCATTGTGGCGTTATCTCTACAAGGTCTTTAGTGCAAAAAAAGGCAAACCCGAGAGCATTTACCGTCTCGTGTACTATTGACCCCCTAAAGTTTATAAAAGGACTATGCAATCTGGGAGCCAGTATAAATTTAATGCCACTAGCTGTGTACAAGAAATTGGGTTTGGGGGATCCTAGTAATGGCAGTTAGGTCTATGAAGAGGCCTGTGGGCATACTGCATGATGTTTTGGTAAAGGTAGCTAATTTTGTTTTGCCTGCTAATTTTGTGGTCTTAGATTGTGAGGTGGATTTTGAAGTGCCTATCATCTTGGGTAGGCCATTACTCACAACTGGGAGAGTGCCGGTAGACATGGAGTTGAACGAGCTAAATTTTAGGTTCAACGACAAAGAAGAACGCTTCAAAATACACCCATCCATGATTCATCCAAAAGAGATGAGTTTGTTCTAAATTATTGACGTCTTCTACGATGATGGTAAAAGGGTATCAACTGGTTGTCTTGGCATAGCCTGAGTAGACAAGATAACCAAGTCGTGCCGCAATAGTATTGGTAGGCAACCCAAAGTTTTATGTTTAAGCAAGAGTTTTTATTTTTATAGTTAGGATTTAGTATAGAGAAGGTGGAAAATAAGGAGGTCAGCTGAAAGGCCATGATGACATTCATGATAAGCCGTCACGACTGTGATAAGCTATCATAATTACCATCAGATAGGCCAATCTTGAGGCATTCTTGATTAAGGGTGACGACGATCGTGATAGGCTATCACACTCGTGATAAACCGCCACAAATCATCATCAGACCATAACCTTAAAAGTTGAATTCTGGAACCATTTTAAAGCAGATCCAATCCAGCCCAACTGTGAAAACTTTTCAAATTTCTGCTAGTTTTATGTCTTTTTCTTTAGTTTATTTCTTTCCTTAGTTAGATTATTTCCTACTCTTTTCAAAACACTCCAAGAAAACAAGTTCCCTTATGTGTGGGTTTGAACTTCACAATCAAGAAATTCTTCCTACTTCCTACTTCCTCTTGTGCATGTAATTAGATTAAGAGCTCCCATTAGGTATATTCTAACTTTAACTCTTCTCTTCTCATGGTAAATGTTAGATAGATGATAATCAAAGTCCCCAAGATGCTTGAACCAAGTTCAACTTAGAAAGGAGCTAAAACTACACCTAGGGTTTGTTGTGCAGGCCCAAGGTTTAAAAGGACAACTCATAAATCAGAATTCAAATGGATTTTGAGCAATAATGGAGACAATATTCTGGGTGATGATTGAGCTATTCTAGTGGCGAGCATGGTCCAGAACCTTTTCCTAAATTTTAGGGAAATCATTACGGATGAGATAAAGATTAGGATATAGAGAACTAACATTGCTTATCCTTTTCCTTATCTTATCATAGAGTTATGTTAAGCTGATAATGTGCCAAATATTGCAGGAATTGATGATGATTTTCCTACCTGAAAGACTCCCAACCCCATATGGTTTGATGAGAATCATTCGGGATAGAGACTTTATACAGGTGCAGAGGTAGCAACAGACCCTCCATTTATAGATACAGGAGAAGCACCTCAGGTGGAAGTGCAAGATTTGGATACTGGGCAACCAACTTTCTCAGCACAGGCAGGTTCAATACTTGAAGGGGTGCCAAACCCCTCATTTCCTACAGCAGCAGCAGGGTTTGCATTTCATCCTGTTGATATCAGAAAAGTGGCTAACCAAGCCAAGTGGTGTGAGGAACAGCTACATGCTTTTGCCAAATAGTTTGCTACTGCAGTGGACAAGAGAATCAAGGTTGCCCTTGAGCCTTTTGTGACTTTGCCTGAGCGGGTTGCCGATTTAGAGAAACGATTTGATGCACGGGCAAGAGAAATGACAGAAGTTGATCTCGCAAAATTCAGAGAGGCATTAGATAAGGTAAAGACAGATGTTGGGGTATTGCAGCAGCACCAGTTTATAGTGCCAATAAGTCAAGCCATGCATGAATTTGAGGAAGACATCCTAATGCTTGACCTTACTAAACAATCCTCAAAGAAAAAGAATAAAAATAGGGGAAATAAGGAAAAATACAAGAGAGAAAGGCCCGATAGTGATGAAAAGTGAAAAGAAGAGAAGAGGGAAAGAAAGAAGAAGGAGAAGGAGGAGCAGAAAAGGGCAAAAATTGAGTCCTTAGTTGATAACGAGAAATGGGAGGCAGCCATTCAAGCTAGGGTTGCAGGTGCCTCATCTAGCAGGGCTCTAGATACTATAAATCTAGATGCTCCTGATGGACAGAAGATAGAAGATTATGCAGTAGCAGGGTCGGAGACCCAGGATCCGTGTGCTTGATTGCCTTCAGGTATACCCTAACCCTTAGAGCAGTTTATTTTTTATTTTAGGTTGAGGGTATGGGGTAGGTTATTTTTGTAGAATATTTTGTAGATAATTAGGAGTAATACAAGTATTTGAGGCAGTTAGCTTGTTTTGTGATTTTTGAGTACCTCTCCAGTGGTCTGATTTATTGTATACTGTGTGAATTGCATCTATTTATGACCACTGTGCATCTTTTTATGGCATTAGTCTACCAAATAAATAACCTTTGTTAAACAAGTACATAAACCGAATAGGTAGTGATATGCAAGATATTTGTGTGCCATGTATGTAAGGTCTTACTCAGATCCCGTTGTGTGTTGAATCTAGAACTTGCCCGGTTAGTCTTGCCATGGTCATAGGATAGGAGTTAGGAAAGGATCATAGGTCGTGTTTAATTTTAGCCCATTTTAGCCTAAATGACCTTCCCAATGTGAAGAATATCTCTTGATCCCATTTTGAGTCTAATTAGCCTATTTCTTTCTTCGACATCTCTCACCTTCCCATTCATATCACAATAAACCTGTTTTGGCCCTGGTCCTCCTTGGACACTGTGCACCTTGACTTAGGCAAAAAACCTAAGTTGAGGGTGGCTATCATAGGGGTGCATGATACAAAATGAGTATGAAGAGAGGAAGAATAAGAGAAATAAATAAAAAAATTTAGGTGCGGTGAAAAAGGAATAAGAAAAAGAGAAAGCTGTGTAAAAATGATAAAAAGATAATTCGATAAGTGAAAAGGCCACATCTATCTTGAGTATGTGTGATCAATAAAAGAGAGAAAGAAAAGAAGGTTAAAAGTTGAAACCATGAGAGTTTAGTGTAGTCTCAAGGAGGCGTAGTCACTCTAAAATACCCATGAATATTATACCATCCCCTGTCCTGCGTTACAAGCTTAAGAAAATCCCTATAGTGATCCTAACTGACCTGTCTGAAGATTTGGGTACTGACTATAAGGGCAAGCCTATGGCATTTGACATGCATTGTTTAGAACTTCATTCTGAGAGTGAGTCTTGTGTTTATCCCTGTGTTTATACACGTGAATTCTGATTGAATTCTGATATGAGTGAAAAAGGGATTTCTTTATTGTGAGGGCACACTAGGTAGGTTTTTAATCACTGACTTGCTCGGATAGTGTGATTTGGGTAGAAGCTTGGTTGTTACTGCTGAGTTTTTGCCATATCTTTATCCTTGTGAGTTGCATGGTTGTTTTCAATGATAGACATAGTAGCTCTTAATTTGAAAGACCTTTGAGATGGTGAATGTAGTCTGAACTGATATAAGTAGTTAGCTGCCAAATTGTACTTTGTATACACTTAGTTATGTTATGGTTGCTTGAGGACAAGCAATTGTTTAAGTTGAGGGTGTTGATGTGCGAGCCTTTGTTAACATATTTGAGCTTTTAACTCTAAATAATTGCAAGGTCTTGAGCAACTTTAGTTATTTTTGATTAGTTTACTTTGATTTTGCAGTAAATGTAGAGATGAAGGGGAATCACCAATAAAGGAAGCAAAAAGCCTGAAATCTAAAGCAATTAAAGGACTAAGTGTGGCTGACGACTTCCATGACACATCATCAGCTGGTGATAAGCTGTCAAGGATGCCATTAACCATAAACAAAATATAAAAGTTGAAGACAATTTTATGACGACATTCATAACACGTCGTCAGCCTGGTGATAAGTTGTCAATGATGTCGTCAGACTTAAACAGAAGATGGAAGTTGATGAAAGTTTGTGACGACATCCATGACACATCATCAAGATAGTGATAGTCTATCATGTCGTTGTCAGCCTTAAGCAGCAAAAGCCAAAAATGCAGGGGAACTGACGACATCCTTGATAAGCCGTCACTGACATCATCATTTATTCTGAGAAAAAGCTGAAACTTCTATTTTGTTTCCTTATTTAGGGTTAACTATTTAAAGCCTTGTTTTAGGGTTTTATATAAAAACAAAAATTTATCAATCAACATATTTTGGATAGATTATTTTTTTTGTCTCTCTCTCTCTTTCGCTCTAGACCAATTTTTTAGGAGTTTTGTCTTGTGAATCAATTCAAGTTATACTTTTTGATCTTCATCATAGTTGTAAGTTAATCTTCTCAATTATGAATTCAATTTGTGTTCTTGTTTCTTGCATCATGAATGGCTAAACCTCATTAACCTGAATTATGGGATCTAGGGTTAGGTTGTGAAGAGATGTTAAATACTCAAGATTCAATAGGTGTCAAGATTTCTTGATAATTCTGACATGTTAATTAATGTCTGTTGGTTGCAAACAGTAGGCATACCTACTTTGATTTGCTTGAAAAATAAATCATAAACAGTAGAAAGTGAATTATTAACAGCGACTCACAAATACTTCATTTAATAATCAGTGTTATAACAAGGTTAATTAACCTGAGGTAAAATCTGGGTAGTAGTAGCGATTCTGTAAGTTCATGAGGATTAGGAAATTAGATGCTTAAATAGGTCAAGAGACATTTAAGCATATAATCGATAAAGATAGCTTGTTAACCTAACCACCGTGAGAATCTTGAGTCATCTTTGGCATCTGTCATGCACCGTAATCCTTAGTGAACATAATTTTGGTTATTTCATAAAATCTTGATTATAAACATCAAAATCAAAGTGTCAAACAATTATTTATCAAACTTAAACCCCCATTTCAAGAGACGTTAAACTATTAGTGAATTAAATCGTAAGCAACTTGAGTTCACATCATATTCCCTGTGGAATTCGACCCCAACCTAGTTGGGTTTTATATTGACAACGATCGCTTACACCCATTAAAGAGTGTAGTTTGAGCGTTATCAGTCCTTTTCTACCTTAGACCCGAGGAAGGATGGAGGATTCATTTAGGTGAAGTCCCAAATCATAGTTGCGGCTGAATTGGCCACTGGGATAGCTAAAATGGCTGCTGGCAGTTCATTTTGAGCAGCAAATGACTGAGTAAGAGTAGTGAATGCGGCCTTAAACTCCACATGAGAAAAATGATCGCCCAAAGGATCTTTGGGCTGAGGGGTTGACTGATTTCTATTTCTTCTTTTAGGAGGCATGTTCTATAGAAGAAAGGGAGAAACGGATTAGACTGAGTGATTGACTTGAGATTATGCTCACTGGCATGACATGAATACTAAAAGAGGGGAAACTGTTCCTAAAACATCTTATAGCCTCTTGCACATAAATGTTGTGCATAATACATCCATGTACAAGACTCTACAAGATGTGGCTTTCAGAATTCCTAGGACTCTATTGTACCTTAGGATCTGAGACCAAGTTTGTAACACCCCAAATTTGGTACCCGGAATGCTACAAGGTGCTCATGACCCCGAATGACCACAAGATAACCCATGACTGATATTTGTACCTGTATACTGCATAAAATAATTTATAATACGAAAACATAAACTGAAAGGCCATAAGTTTCAATACTAAACATGATCTGAATGATATAACATCTGTGTGGGTAATAGAATACCCAAAACAAAATTGAACATACTGAAGTCTAAAACATGATAGTCTAGAAAGCTTTGACTGACTGAACTGTCAGAGTAAGGAGCTGATGGGACATGTTCCCAACTAACTCCAACTAATAAACTAATTAATGAGATAATAGGAATAATCATGTCCTCGAATGATGAGGACTCACTTCTAACTCTGACTGCTGAAACTGAAATCTACTGCTGAAATAGAGCTCGTGTCTCTGAACCTATGGTATACGACACCATAGCGCAAATGCGTTAGTACTTTGAATGTACTGGTATATATGTGAGATAGGCAAAATGCATAGAGTTCATATGCATGAACAATAATAATAATAGGCTAACTATCATGAGCGTGACAATACATGTATGAGATATAACAACTAACACTAATACTGTGATAACATGATTACTAAATTTGAATATAACTGATCATATGAGTGACTGTATCTGACAGTCCTGAATCTGATAGAACTATCTGAGTTCTGTATTATATTTGAGTTGACTATATCTGACAGTCCTGAATTTTAAAGAACTATCTGAGTTCTTTTACTGAGACTGTGAGAGGTAGTCATCTAACTGATATGCCCCAAATAATGTATTATAGCTGAATTGGGGTCCAATCTATACCCTGATTGAAAAGGTGTCAATACCTCGCTACTGGTAAGGACAATATGTGAGTAACCCTGATATAACAGGTAAATCTAGTGAGAACGGTGGGAACCCTCATATAGCAGGCTAAGCCACCTCATATAGTAGGCTATGATGTCTCAACCTATGCTGGCTACATAGTTTTGGAATGCAAGGATTGCTTCTAAGAATCACACCCTCATATAACAAGTGAGTTCCCATCCTTGGGTTCACTCGGTGCTAATTTCTACTCTCATCTAAATAGACACTGAACATTATTTACTGAACTAAACATAGACCGAGTCACTAAATTTTGTTGACTGATAGAATATTACTGATATCTGAAAATTGACTGAGTTCATGAGATCATGGAGATTTCTTGAGTCATAAGACTGTCTGAAGTCTAAGGATTCATAGCTTGACTGAGAGTATCATTGAAACATGACATGTCTCTAGGCACACAGCTATTATTTCGGGCATAAGTACCCCCAGGACTCGATGGAAGGAAAACTAACCAAGCATAACTTACTTGAACATATAACTAACATCATAATCTTTAATACATTTATAGAAGCATTCCATGAAAACATATGATAGGCATAACTTGCAAATACATGGGAATTTCATGATATCATACTAGTTAGGCATTGTTCCTTCATCTAGACATTTAATCAAACACATGGTAGGCATAGTACATGTAGACAACATTATAAAATAATTAATCATCATGATTTATCTCTAATTTCATCATCTAGGATTTATTCATAGGTTCACATGAATATACATCTATACAAATCAATTCCACATAAAATTGATCACCCAACATAGATTTGAATTCAATTGATTATTCTCAACATAAACAAAACAAATTCAACATGAAATTCATAAAGAAATCCATAAACTTAAACTTAGAAAAGAGATTCTTAGGCTTCATGGATGAAAGGAGTCCATGAATGAACACGATGCATACCTTGGTTCGTGATTCTGTGAAGATTGATGAAGGAAAATTTCTTGGAATTAGATCTTCCATAAAAACCCTAGCTTTTTCTTGAGAGGTTCTTGAGAGAAGAGAGTGTACTTTGGGTGTAAAGTGGCTGAATCACATGTTAAATAGCTTAAATAGGGGTGGAAAGTTGACCCTTTTAACCCTGAATGCGTCATTTAATTTCAATAAAATTTTCCCGAATTAGACCCCTGGCGCGATGCAGCGCTATCACATTATGTCATTGGATTTTGACAATTGGGAAATTGAGTAATGGCACAATGTGGAGCCATTGTGTTGCCGTTTCTTTTGCGACCTGGAACTTTGATGCGATGTGGAGGAAATCGCGATAAGACACTGAAAAGGGACAATTCTCAATTTGGGTCTTAGCGCGATGTGCCATAATCATGGACCCCTACTGAAATTTTCCAAATGCCATTTCCACTTGTGGCGCGGCGCGCCACTGACTAATGTGGCGTTTTTCTACGAAGGGAACTTGAAATAGTCGTAACTTCTGACCCGGTTATCGGATTTGGGCAAATCTTATATTGATGGAAATCTTATTGAATTTCCCACATGACAAAAAGTGAAAATCTTGAAAATTCCTCATGGAATAACCATAATTCCATTTAGAAGCTAATACTAGACATTCTTGAGATATAATCTACTAGGAAAAGTATGGGGTATTACACAACCCTCTTTTGGCATGAAGACCTATCAAAACCTCTGTTGGCTACGTAGTTCTTAAACTAGGGACTTCTACTAAAGGTGACAATATCTACTGGCAGGTGAGCCCCCGTCCCTAGGTTTGCTCTGTGCTAAATCCTACTCCCAACTAAACAGACACAGGTATTGAACTGAACTAAGTTTAACTAAATATTATTTCTGCTAGATCTAATCATGATCATAAATATCTGAGTATAATAAAAAGATTCATGGCTTAACTGACTTATTACTTGAAAATTTGAAATCATGTAAAACATACAGGTATCGAGTGTTCATAATCCGCTAGCACTGACTGATCATAAAAATATGATATTAACACTCAAAATTGTAATATGGAAGTCATGAATCAACGACCCAAAGCATAAACATTTCACCAAAACAAGTGAGAAGCATGAACTTGAGCATGGGAATGTCTTAAACATGAGAAAATAATATGATTATATGGCTCATTTCGTAATTCTGGGATTTAACATGAAATTAATGGACTATGACATGGGAACTTGCAATCTGAAACATAAAATAGCATAATTAACTTGAAAACACTTGTATACATAACTTTTAATCAATTTAGTATGAAATTCAGGAAATAATTTCATAAAGTAGTATAATATGTATACTTGTAAGTAAAACTGGGGTTTTTGGGCTCAATGGATGAAAGGGGCCCATTGATGAATGCCGACATACCTCAATATATAGTTTCATGAAGACTTTCTTGAGGATTTGTTGAAATTGGAAGCTTGAACTCTTGATTTTTTGAGAAAAGACCTTGGATTTTTGTTCTTGGGAAGGAGGAGGGTTAACATAAGGGTTTGATGATGAAAAGTGGACAAATAATGCCCTTTTGGGGCTTTGATCCATAACTTGGGTGCTTGGGGGCAAGGGGGAATGACTAAAACACCCTTTGGTCTTGTTATTACGGATGTAGGAAAACTATCCTCCGCATCGTGGAGGTTGATGCGGTAAATTAGGTCCATGTCACGATGCTATTGCGGAACATTATTGTTTCTGATGAAAATGGTCATAACTATTGGCTCGGGTATCGGATCAAGGCAAAATTGATATAGTTGAAAAGCTAATTCAAATATCTACAACTTGGTGGGTCTGGTGATGCAAATTCCATATGTTTAGAAAGTTATACACATTTAAAGTTAACCCTTGTAGGATCAAACACCAATATTTGTCTGAATCAAAGGCTCTTAGCTCAACTTTGCTATAAGTGATTCCTATGAACATTTTTTACCTCGATAGCACTTTACATACTAGGATAATGATCATGACATATATATTTCAATATAAATCATGGAATTAGAGTTTGCACACGTAAGAACGATAGTTTGATTTTTAGCTCAAAAATGTGGGGTGTTACAATGTTTGACTTATGCTCCCTTTAATTTTGATAATCATATAAAAAGATTGCAATATAAATATACGTGATTTATTTGTGTTCATATTCAATTTAACACTCACTTTAAGAAGCAATAAAGTAATGATAATTTTAATCACCCTTAATTATTTCTATAAGTAACATAAATGTGGTAAAATAGGTGTAAAATGTTGAATTATTTTATGATTTTTTAAATTGAACAAGTAAAAATGAATATCTATTTGTAATAGTAAATGATAAAAATAGACGAATGGAGTATATAGAACTTAAATTTAAAATAATATGTGGTTATATATACTTCATTGATGCACATTTATGTTTTTTCCTTTTGTGTAATTTCAATATTCACAAAGCCAAACGTAATGAAATATTAAGTAGGAAGGTACTTCAGCCATCATTGTTCAAGTGTTGTGGAGAATCGGTTTTGTCAAGAACTTTAAGAAGAAGGAGATAGAGAAGAAACCTTATAATCTTCTAGCCTATGTCTATCAAAGAGTATGTCTGATGGAGTCACTAACGTATTTATGGATAGTCAAGCGACTCCTAGGAAAATAACTTTAACCCTGGGGACTTTCATAGTTATTTTTTGCCATTAGAGAAATACCATATATGTATAACTTAGAGAAGAATAAATTGATGGATTTATTAATTTACTTGAGAGAAAAGTAAATATCTTATTACCAAAAATATATGAGCCACTAATACGTAATGATTTAACAAGCTCTCATTTGATCCACATATCAAAATTAGATAATTCTCTATGAGGGAAAATAAGCAATATAGGCAAAACACATATTCACTAAATAGTTATGCAAAAATCACTTGATTAAGAATATATTATAGAAGAATCATAGCGGTCATGCTCCTAATCAAACACTTTCTTTCATGTATTACAATGTACAATATGAATGAGCTTAATATGTCATTTACAGTTTAACTTTATTTGATCCAATGATCACTTTAAATATATGAAAGTCAAAATGTTCACTATCATGTATAACAAAAATGATAAGGTCTAGACAAGTTGTTAGAAAAAAAGCAAGATTATAATAAGTTATTAAGCAACATTCGGGTTGCATGATCCTTGAAGACATTAAATGGTAAATCCTTAATCATAGGATCAACAATCATCAAAGTAGTACTAATATGTTCAAAACTACATCTTGCTTCTTGACATGATCTTTAATCATCAAATACTTTATGCCGATGTGCTTACTTTGACTTTCACTCTTATTATCTTTCAAAAAAATACAACAATTGAATTACCATAAACAATCTCGATGATCTTGCAATAGAATCAAGAACTTTAAGGCTAGAAGTAAATCTCTTCAATCATAACGTATGTGATATAATTTCATAGCATGCTATAAAATAAACTTTAATTATGGATGTTGCAACAATGATATGCTTAACACTTCTCCGAGACATAGAACCTCTAACAAGAAGAAAAATATATCCAGAAGTAGATTTACTACTATGTTTGCATCCATTCAAATCTGAGTCTGAATACCCAGTGACTTTCGATGAGTCAAGATATTTGTATGTGTCACGACCCGAGACTACCCCCTAGTTGCAACACGGTACTTAGAACCACAAGTGATCCCAAGCTAACCCATGAACTGGCATACTGCTTGAGAAACTGATTTAGAACATATAAAATAACTAAATTTACTGTGTGGAAATCTAATAATAATGAAATTTGAGTAAGTATGTAATCGATAAAAATTTACAATCTCATACAACTGAGGAAAGAACTCAAATTACATGACTGACTTTGACTGACATTCATGAAGCCTCTACTATACTAACTTAGATAGCTGGGACATGCCTCCAGCTACCACTAATCAATACATATGAGTAACAAAGTAAAGTACATGAACAACATCTGACTGAAGTTCCTAAAATAGGAGAACTCATCACCTATTGGCTGGAAACTGCAACTATCTAATCATGATGTGTGGGCTACAGTTGGTACATACGTATATGTGGATTAATACTTCTGAAATTTATTGAGTAAGCGGGAGTGAATGCAATAAGTAAAATTGATTTCATATGTAATCTTAAAACATGCATGACTAGGTATAACTAGACTCACTAAGACACTAAAATAGACTGAAAGCTGAAATATCTTAAAGCATTAGTAACAAACATGATCTGATAAGCTGCTGAATCACTATTACTTGGTTTCTTAAAACTTTCCTATTATAATATAAGTAGAATCAAAATAGGGATGTGCTAAAACATGAATACGTGAATGTTCAAAAACAAACATATATGTACTGAATTGATTTGATTAACTGAATAATTGATGCCTGAGTGACGGAATGAGTGAAATCTAAGAAAATGGGTAACTAGCGTATACATACTGTTAACTGATATATATAAATACGGACTACTAAACAAGATGGTTGAGTACAAATGCATGAAAAATTGTAAAATCTGAGAATGCAATACCAAGCGTAAAACATAATTCTGATATAGTTTATAAACTGAGATACTGAAATACTGATGACTGAATAACTGAGAACTGTATGTTATGGTCAAGCAAACCTGAAATTGAACTCTGAACTAAATACTAAACTGAGACTGTGGGAGCTATCATCTAACCGACATAAACCAGGTGAGCTATCATGGAGTCCAACGTCTAACCTACATTAAGAAGGGTTGTTCTATTCTTGCCATCGAAATAGAACCTGAACTGTAGTGATCACTAAGCTGATGTCCCGAAGGACGAGGGTTTTATGCCTAAATAATGAGGGACCCCACAAAATCTATGGTACCATCGTAGATCTGGAACTTAGGGACTGCAACTAACGTCTCATGCCTAACTGATGGGAGCGACACCATCCTTTCATTCACTCGATGCTAAATCCTACTCCTAACTAAAAGACACTAAAATACTAATTGGGGCACACACTGATAACTAATAACTGATAAGCTTAGGTCATGGTATTCTAAAAATAATAGTGCATACAAATTCTAAGGTAATTATTTATATATAAATTGATACTGGAACTGAAACTGGACTAAATTTAACTGAACATGATTTTATGACTGATAGTGCTTATTATGATCATAATAATTGATTAAAAGGGAACAAATCATGGTTTAATTGAATCATACTTGAAAATCTAAAAATTATTTAAAACACGTAGGTATCGAGTGTTCATAATCCGCTAGCATTGAATGATCCTAAAGCACAATATCAATACTTAAACTTGTAGGATGGGAATCATGGTTCAAAACCCAAAAGCATAGACACTTCATCAAACACATGGGAATCATGAACTTGAACATGGAAATATGTTAAACATGGGAAATCAACATGTAGGTAGCTACGATCATAACTTGACAATATAACATGGAATTCACTGGAATAAAGCATGGAAAACTCAAATTCATAGCATGATGAAATCAATGGAATAGTACATGGAAACTTGCAACTCAAAGTATGAATAGATTAATTCACTTGAAAATACTTGTAGGTATAGCAAAGTTCATAATTCAATATTATAACATGAAATTCAATTGGATACGTTATGGGAATCAAAACATAAAGCATGAGATAACCTAACTTTTCATGAAAGCATCCTTGGACATGAATTTAGTCAAATTACTAAGGAAATCATGATTAAATTCATCTTGAACACATGACAATTCATAAACAAAAGGAAAAGTTCATATCTTTACTCAAATAAAATCTTTTTGGGCTTCATGGGTGAAAGGGGTCTCATGGATGAACTCACACATACCTTGGAGATGATCTTGAAAGCTTTTCTTGGAATTCTTGAACTAGAGAACTTAAATTATTGTTTATCTTGAAGAGATTATAATGGAGTTTTAAAGTTCTTGGATGGAGGTTAGGGTTTGTTCTTGAGAGAGAGAGGTTTTCTTGGAGAAATATTATTAGTAAAGGGGTAACTAATGCTCCTTGGTGGCTGAAACTATGTGTTATGGATGGATTTAGGTGAGGAAAAATGACCAAAGTGACCCTAGACCTTTAAGAAGTGGAAACAACGTGTGAAAAAGCTCTGTATCACATCAGATATTAAATTGGGAGAGAAATCCATCACGTCGAGAAACCATTACGCCGTGCCCCAATGGTGTTGGCTTACTGCCTCTCATAAAAATGATATAAGTTTTCGCTCGGGTATCGAATTAAGGCAAAATTGGTATAGTTGGAAAGATGACTCAATTATCTACAATTTGGTGGGCCTTGAGCTGAAAAATTCTAAGTGTATAAAAATTTATACACGTTCAAATTTGACCCAGAATCGAATACCAAATTTTGAACAAATCAAAGGCTCTTAGCTCAACTTTGTTCTAGATGATTCTTATGAACATTTTTCACCTCAAAATCACTTCTCACACTAGGATAAGGATCATAATACATGTATTTAAAAATAAATTCATGGAATTTGAGCTAACACATGTAGGAACGACACTTCAAAGTCTAGCCTAAAAATGTGGGGTGTTACAGTATGTAAGTTTAAGATCCTTAGTTTCTTGCAAATATCTCAAAATACTTTTACCAAATTTTCAATGGTCAAGATCATAATTACTTTAATATATGCTAAATATTCCTACCACAAAGGCAATATAAAGTCTAGTGCAGACCTGTGCATCCATAAGGCTTCCAACAAGTGAAACACATAAAATGTATTTTCTTGCTCTTGTTCCAATGCATTTTGTGGACATTGATCCAATGATAATTTGTAACATTTAATAATAGGTGTTACCATAGGTGAACAATTTTTTTATTCCGTATCTTTTTAGAATTCTTTCAATGTAGGCTCGGTGAGAAAGTACAAGCAATAGTTAAGATCTATCTCTGTGAATCTCTATGCCAATGACATATGAGGCTTCACCTATATCCTTCATTTTAAAATTCTAGATAAAAAACTATTTCGTCTCATACAACAACCCTAAATCATACTAGCAAGTAAAATTCCATCCACATATAGGATTAGAAAAATACATTTTCTCCCACTTATCTTAAAGTATAGCAATGGTCAATAATGTTCTCCGTAAATTCAAATGAAGAAACAACATCATGAAATTTGATATATCATTGGCGGAAAGTCTGTTTTAGTCCACAAATAAATTTATTCAACTCGCAAACAAAGTGACTTTTATCCCTATCATAAAATCCTTTAGGAAGATGCAGGTATACCTCCTTTTCAAGATCTCCATTCAAAAAGTTATTTTCATATTCATTTGATATAACTCTAAATCAACGGTGCTACATGATTATTCTTAATGAATCCTTCATTGATATAGAAGTGAAGGTTTTATGATTATCAATACCTTTATTTGAATGAATCCATTGGATACAAGTCTACATGTATATCATTAACATTACTAGATGAAACTCTTTTGATTTTATAAATTCATTTGGATCCTATAATAGAGACACTTTTGATAATTCAACAAAATTTCAAACTTTATTTTTGATCATAAATTTCATATTTTTTTTCTTAACATCATATTAAATATGGTATTTTCACCACTCATGACTAGTGAAAAAATATTGTTCGTCTTTTAGTCTAATATCATAATTAGGCTCTTGAAGATATATAAGATAGTCACTATAAATTGCTGATTTACAAACTCTTGAGGATTTTCTTACTTTCACTTGTTCAAGTGCTCTTTCAACATTGAGTTCAGGTAAAATAAGTTGCTCTTCAAGTGGCTCATCAAGTTTTGGCGAATCTTTAACTTGTTGCTCTTCAGGTAATTCATGAGAATTTATCTGATTTGCATTCAAGTTTAGTAAATATAGATATCATAAGTTGTTTCATAATCTCTTTTAGTTTCACCACTTGAGTTGAACTACTTCCATTTATTTGATGTTCCTTAAGAAACTTAATATTTCTAGCCTCAATAATTTTAGGAGAATGAGAAGGAAAGTAAAAGGTAAATTCTTTAGACCTAACCACATAGCCTATAAAGAAATTCTTATTGTTTGTTCATCCAACTTATTAAAAATGTAAATTATAAATACTCACTTCAGTTGGACATCCCAAAACGTGTAATTGACTTAATGTAACACCCCGTATTTTTCTTACATAATCTAGGTCCCAATGCATGAGTATTACATGAAATTTTTGAAATACTCATTATTTTTCAGTTTAGAGCTTGCCATTGCGTAGGAAATTCAATTAGCTTTTCAACGCTATGAAATTTGCCTAAATCCAATAATCGGGTAAGAAGTTATGGCGATTCATAGCGATTTAAATTTTCAGTCGTTAAACACCGTCAATTTAACCCTCAGCGTATCGCGCAGGCAGCCCAAAAGACAATTTTCAATTTCCAGTGTGACTTCTCAATCATGGCACGTCGCGGAGCAAGCCAATTTCCCAATTGTCAATTTCCAGTGGGCCTCCGCGATGTTGGCGCATCCGGAGGTGGCCAAAATGGCATCCAAAGGCTTACCGCGATAATGACGCATCGCGCCATCAGCTCAGTTCCCAGTTGTTAGTTTCTTGTGATACGGTGCGATAGCGCTGCATCGCTCCAGGTGCCTATTTTGGAAAAAAATTGATGAAAAATTAATATTTCATTCAGGGATAAAACAGTCCTTTCCCCATTACTTTAGTCCACCCAGGTGTGATATTTAAGCCCTAAAAACATTTTTAAAATTATTTTTTAATTAATTTCCCCCAAATCAAAAGGCATTCTCTCCCAATCAAGAACCCTAGCTCTCAAATTCATGGTCAATCCTCAAGCACTCACCAAGAACTTCAAGAAATCCATCAATTAAGGTATGTTAGATGTTCATCCATGGATTCTTTTCATCCATGGAGTGCAACCAACCTTTTAAAATTATAAAATTATCATCTTTTCAAGTTATTGTGTTTTAAATTAGGATTTCACCCATCCATGAACTATGATTCTACACCATGTTACTATGAAATTATTGTTATTATTCAATCCTCCATGTTTGATATTATTATTTATTGAATTAAACCATGATTAAATGTTATTATGATGAATTTTTGCTATTTCGACAAGTTTCATCACATTCCTATGATTGTTTTAAGACCATGGACTACAAGTATTTGATAAAATGCCTACAAGAGTGATTTATTTAATAAGAGCCTTCATGTTTTGGCCTTCAAGCTTTAGTGTCTTTTTAATATTGTTGTTTTGAGTCCTGGGGGAATTGAATACCCAAAAAGCATAAATGTTTATTTAGTCTAGCCTCAGTACATTATAGAACAGTCTAGTATCTCAGTGTCTTTCAGTTGGGAGTAAGATTTAGTACTAAGCGAGTGTAAGGATGAAGGCTTCTCCATCAGATAGGCAGAGTTATTAGTAGCCGTCCCTATACCCCAGAACTACGTAGCTAGCATAGGATATGAGTAGTCCCCCATCTGACTAGGCTTGACTATCTCACAGGGGTCACCCGTCAATTCAGGCTTAATACTCTTAGTCCTTTAGACATTATATCAGTTTAGTAGATCGACATAGCAATCGTTAGTACCCATGGCACAGGATTAACACCCCTCCAACTGGGTTTATAGGTTGGACCCCAATTAGCTTAAATTGGGGAATGTCAGTTATAAGATACCTCCCACAGTCTAAGATATAGACTCAGTTACAATCCTAGATCAGTTATCCGGTTTGTTGTTTGACCAAAGCATATAGATTTCAGTTATCTCAGTATATCATTTTATAGATTTTACTCGGTTTATTTCATATTTTTGGTCATGCCTCTACAGTATTTATAGATTTTCATGCATTATCAGATCTATAGATTCCATGCTTTCTATTCAGTACTCCATGCTTTACAAATATGTCCAGTTAATTATTATCATTCCTATTCATAAAACCATGCATATCAGCCTACCTCATTTAGTATACCAGTATATTCAAAGTACTGATCGCATACCTTTTCTTTTGTGCTATGATGTGTCATATCATAGGTACTGACGCTCAGCTCCCAGATCGCACTTAGATTCTCAGATTATCAGCAGTACAGTAGCAGTGGCTAGTCCTCACATCCGAGGACATATTATACTACTTTATGTCTTTATCTCAGTAGTTAGTAAAGTTAGTTGGGGCCAATCCCATCAACTCATAGTATCCAGTTTGGAGGCTTTTTAGACACTACAATTAGCAATTCAGGCTATTCAGATTTCAGTATTTTTATCAAATTCATAATTCAGTAGTTATTTCATTATTAAAACCTTATGGCATTTGAGTTATTCTTTAACATTCATGATTATATTATTTAGTGCTTACAGCAAGTACCTGCTCATGGGTTAGCTTGTAGTGTCTTAGGATCGTAAACATCATGTAAAGACTAGGGGTAGTCTCGGGTATTACAAACTTAGTATCAGAGCCTCAGGTTTTAAAGTGTCCTAGGAAGTCTAAAAGACGTTTCGAGTAAAGTCTTGTGAATGGGTGTGTAGTATGCCACACTTATGGACAAGAGGATACAAGCCGTTTAGGAAAAGTTTCTCTTCTTTCAAGTATTCATGTTGTGCGATTGAGCATGAGTTCAAGTTAAACTCTCAGTCTAATCCTCTTCTTCCTTCCGTTTACAGAACATGCCTCCTAAGAAGAATGGAAGTTGAATAGGAACTCATCTAGCCCCTCATCCCATCCAGCCTAATCCTCTGGACGATTATGTCTCTCACGCAGAATTCAGGGCTTCGTTTACTACTCTAGAAAACTCTGTAATAGCACAGAATAAATGGCTAGCTACTGTTTCATCCAACCCAGTGGCCAAAATTACTGCAACTAGAATTCTAGATTTCACCTAGATTAATCCTCCTTCTTTCACGGGATCCAAGTCTGAAGAGGATCTACAGGAATTCTTAGATATGGTTTAGAAGGTCATGGATTCTATGGGGGTGATGTCTAGTCAGAGTACTAAGTTGGTTGTATATCAATTGCAGGATGTGGCCGATACTTGGTTTAAGCAGTGGAAAATTGATGGAGGTGTTGATGTAGGGCCTATATAATAGGAAGAGTTTGCCACAGCTTTCTTAGACAGATTCTTTCCATTAGAGTTGAGGGAGGCCAAAGTGTTAGAGTTCATTTATTTGAGGCAAAAAGGCACAAGAGTGAGAGAGTATTCTCTCAAGTTCACTCAGTTAGCTAGATATGCTCCTCTTGTGGTAGCTGATAGTAGGTCCAAGATAAGTAAGTTTGTGTCTGGCGTGTCTGATAGTGTGATCAAGGAGTGTAGGACCACAATGCTAATTAGTGAGATGGATTTGTCTAGGCTGATGGTCCATGCTCAATAGATAGAGGAGAAAAAAATTAAAGAGAGTGAGAGAGAAAATAAGAGAGCTAGGATGGGTAGTTTTAATTTTAATCAGTCAAAGTCAGAAGGTGGTAACGGTCCTCAATTTCATCAGAGGTCTTTAGCCCTAGTACCTTCTTCAGCCGTTTCCCAGTACCCAAATTTAAAAACGACAATAGGTATAGGTCACTAGGCTTTAATTCCCAGGTCAGTGTTAGTAGTGCTTGTACCAATTCTTTATGTCAGAAGTGTGGCAGACACCATCAGGGTGAGTGTAGAGTGGTCAGTAATGTGTGCTTCGGGTGTCGCAATCCAGGCTATCATATTTAAGAGTGTCGGGTAGTTGCTTAGAAAGGTAGGGATACGCGCCAACAGGGCCAGTCCCATCAGTTGTCAGTTCTATACAGTCGCCTGACTCAGCAGGGTGCTGCTTCCACTGGTCAGCATTTGAACAGATTATATGCTCTTCATCCCCGCCAAGATCATAAAAATTCTCCTAACGTAGTTACTGGTACGTTGTAGGTCTTTCACTTACATGTTTATGCTTTACTAAACCCTAGAACTTTTCTTTCTTTTGTAACTCTATATATAGCTGTCAATTTCAGATTAAGTCCCAAAACTCTAGCAGAGCCCTTTTCAGTGTCTACTCTAGTAGGCACTTCCATTGTAGTCAGACAGGTATACAGGAAATTTCCGATCACAATAGCTTAAAAAATTACCTCAGTTGATCTCGTGGAGTTAGAGATAATGGATTTTGACGTCATTCTCGGCATGGATTGGCCCCACTCATGGTATGCCTCAATTGATTCTAGAAATAGAATAGTTCATTTTTAGTTCCAAAATGAACCAGTCCTTGAATGGAGGGGTAGTACTACAGCTCTTAGGGGTCAGTTGATTTCATACCTTAGAGCCAGAAAGATGATATCCAAGGGGTGTGTCTACCATCTTGTGCGAGCCAAAGACTCTAACTCAGAAACTCTAAATCTTGAGTCAGTTCCAGTAGTAAATGAATTTTCAGATGTATTTCCTGAAGATCTCCCTGGAGTTCCTCTCGAAAGGGAAATTGACTTCGAAATAGACCTTCTACAAGATACTTAGCCTATATCTATTCCTCCATACAGAATGGCTCCAGCTAAACTCAAAGATACTGAAAGAACAGTTAAAGGATCTCCTAGATAAGGATTCATCTGACCCAGCGTCTCCCCGTAGGATGCACCAGTCCTATTCGTGTGTAAGAAAATGGTTCTCTTAGAATGTATATAGACTACCGCCAATTGAACAAAGTCATAGTCAAGAATAAATATCCACTTCCTAGAATCGATGATTTGTTCGACCAACTTTAGGGTGCCAGTTACTTTTCCAAGATAGACCTCAGATCATGCTATCATCAGCTTAGAGTCAGAGAATGTGATATTCTGAAAACATCTTTCCAAACTCGGTATGGTCACTTCGAATTACTTGTCATGTCCTTTGGTCTTATAAATTCCCCAACAACCTTCATGGACTTGATAAACTGAGTGTTCAAGAAGTACTTGGACATGTTCATCATAGTATTCATTAATGACATTCTTGTTTACTTTCGTAGCAAAAATGATCATGCAGACCATCTCAAAATAGTATTGTAAACTCTTAGAGCCCATCAAATGTTCGTTAAATTCAGTAAGTATGAATTCTGGATAAGATCAGTAGCTTTTTTTTGCCATATTATTTCTGGTGATGGCATTAGATTTGATCCTTAAAAGACCAAAATAGTGAGGAACTGGACTAGACCTATCTCTCCATCAGTGATCAGGAGTTTCTTGGGTTTATCTGGATATTACCATTGGTTTTTTGAAGAGTTTTATTCAATTGTATACCCCATGTCCAGACTAACTCAGAATAAAGTAAAGTTTCAATGGTTAGATTTATGTGAGAAAAGTTTTCAGGAGTTGAAGAATCGACTCACCTCAGCCCCAGTTCTTACTCTACCAGATGGTTTTGTTGTGTACATCCAGAGTAGGTTTAGGTTATGTCATTATGCATAGAGGTAAGGTCATATCCTACGCCTCTAGACAGCTTAAGCCTCATAAGAAGAATTATCCAACTCATGATCTTGAGCTATCAGCGGTAGTATTTTCCTTAAAGATTTGGAGGCATTACTTTTATGGGGGGCATATGGATATGTTCACAGATCACAAAAGCCTTCAGTATGTATTCTCTCAGAAAAATTTGAATTTGTGTCAGAGAAGATGGTTAGAGTTATTAAAGGATTATGACATGAGTGTTCTGTATCACTCGGGCAAGGCCAATGTAGTGGCCGATGCTCTTAGTAGAAGGTTTATGGGTAGTGTAGCTCGTGTTGAGGATGGTAAGAAGAAGTTAGCTTAGGAAGTTCATCAGTTTGCCCAACTAGGTGTCCATTTAATTAATTCGGCAGAAGGTAGTTTATGGGTGCAAAGTACCTCAGAGTCATCTTTAGGTTTTGAGGTGAAGGAAAAGCAGGATAGAGATCCCAGTCTAGTTAAGTTAAAAGAATCGGTCAGAGATCAAAAAGTAGAGGTTTTTCTCCCAAGGGGGAGATAGTGTTTTGCGTTGTTAGGGTAGATTGTGTGTGCCTGGTATAGATGAGTTGAGGCAACGAATTCTTGCAGAAGCGCATGGTACGCGTTACTCTATTCATCCAAGGGCCACTAAGATGTACCGCAATTTGCGAGAGATCTATTGGTCGAGTGGAATAAAGAGAGATATTTTAGAGTTTGTAGCCAAGTGCTCTAATGCCAGTAAGTTAAGATTAAGCACTAGAAGCCTAGTGGGTCCATGCAGGAGTTTATTATTCCCATGTGGAAATGGAAGGAAGTGAACATGGACTTTGTGATAGGCTTTTTTCCTCGTACCCATCATCAGCATGACTCTATTTAGGTTATCATAGACATGATGACCAAATCAGCTCATTTCTTGTCATTCCATACCTCTTACTCAGCTGAGGACTATGCCAATCTCTATCTCAAAGAGTTGGTTAGGTTGCATGGTTTTTCCTTATCTATCATCTCAGATAGAGGTACTCAGTTTACATCTCACTTCTAAAAAGCATTCTAAAAGAGTCTTGGTACCTAAGTCCACCTCAGTACAGCCTTCTGCCCTCAGACAGACGGTCAAGCAGAATGGACTATTCAGACTCTTGAGGATATGCTAAGAGCATGCGCTTTTGATTTCAAGGGTAGTTGGGATGACCATTTGCATTTGATTGAATTCGCATACAATAACATCTATAATTCCAGCATCCGTATGGCTCTATTTGAAGATCTCTATGGTAGGAGATATAGATCTATAATTGGTTGGTTTAAATTAGGTGAGGCCGCAGTAGTAGGGCCTAACTTGGTGTTTGATGCATTAGAGAAGGTTCAGTTGATCAAAGAAAGGCTTAAGGCTTCCCAGAGCCGACAGAAATCATATGCAGGTGTGAAGAGCAAGATCTCGAGTTTGAGGTCAGTGATCTTGTATTATTAAAAATCTCTCCCATGAAAGGAGTAAGGAGATTCGGCAAGGAAGAAAAACTCAATCCCCGATATGTCAGTCCCTTTAAAATCCTTAGTTATTTCAAAAAGGTAGCTTACGAGCTAGAGTTGCCTTCAGATTTAGCCTCAATATACCCAGTGTTCCATGTCTCATTATTGAAAAAGTGTATTAGTGATCCAGCTGTAGTTGTTCCCTTAAAAAGTGTAGATATTCAGAATAGTCTTTCCTTTGAGGAAGTTCCAATCAAAATTCTTGATCATCAAGTTCATACACTAAGGAACAAAAAAGTTCCACTAGTTAAAGTTCTTTGGCAAAATCAGTCCATTGAGGAGCCACTTGGAAAGCAGAGGCAGATATACAGACCAAGTACCCTCATCTCTTCTCCACGAATCCAAATTCAGTATAAGGTACCAAATCTTCTTAAGATTTTCCTCTATCATGCTCAGTTTCAGTTACACATCATGTTCATGTAAGTCGTGCATTCATGAATCAGTTTAGTCATGCATTCTATGCATCAAACATGCATATTCAGTGTGTAAGCTCAATCCATCAGTTCCCTCAGTTTAACCAATTTCATTTGAGGACGAATGATCCCAAGGGGGATATATTGTAACACTCCGCATTTCCCTAGCATAATCTAAGTCCCAATGCATGAGTATTTGTATATGAAATTTTTGAAATACTCATTATTTTTTAGTTTAGAGCCTGTCATTATGTAGGAAATTCAATTAGATTTTCAACGATATAAAATTCTCCTAAATTTGATAACTAGGTAAGAAGATATGGCGATTTAAAGTTTCAGTCATTAAACACCATCATTTTAACCCTTAGCACGTCGCGTAGGCATTCCAAATGACAATTGTCAATTTTTAGTGTGACTCCGTGATCATGGCGCATCGCAGAGTAGGCCAATTTCCCGTTTGTTAATTTCCAGTGGCCCTCCGCAATGTTGGCACATCGCGAAGGTAGCCAAAATGGCATTCAAAGGCTTACCGCGATAATGACGCATCGCGCCATTAGCTTAGTTCCCAGTGACACAATGCGATAGCACCGCGTCATGCCAGGTGCCCATTTTGAAAAAATTCAACGAAAAATTAATATTTTGTTCAGTCCTTTTCCTGTTATTTTAGTCCGCCCAGGTGTGATATTTAAGCCCTAAAAATATTTTTAAATCATTTTTTAATTAATTTCCCCCAAACCAAAAGAAATTCTCTCCCAATCAAGAACCTTAGCTCTCAAATTCAAGATCAATCCTCAAGCATTCACCAACAACTTCAACAAATCTATCAATTAAGGTATGTTAGATGTTCATCCATGAATTCCTTTCATCCATGGAGTGCAAGCAACCTTTTAAAATTATAAAATTGTGATCTTTTCAAGTTATTGTGTTTTAAATTAGGATTTCACCCATCCATGAACTATGATTCTATACTATGTTACTATGAAATTATTGTTATTATTCAATCCTCAATGTTTTAATATTATTATTTATTAAATTAAACCATAATTAAATGCTATTATGATGAATTTATGCTATTTCTACAAGTTCCATGACATTCCTATGATTGTTTTAAGACCATGAACTACAAGTATTTGATAAAATGCCTACAAGAGTGATTTATTTAATAAGAGCCTTAGTGTTTTGGCCTTCAAGCTTTAGTGTCTTTTCAATATTGTTGTTTTAAGTCCTGGGGGTATTGAATACCTGAAAACCATAAATGTTTATTCAGTCTAGCCTTAGTACATTACAAAATAGTCTTTAGATTATATTATGAGCATTATCAAAATAGTCAGATATCAATTATCCAACTCAGAACAGTCTAGTATCTCAGTGTCTTTCAGTTCGGAGTAGGATTTAGCACCGAGCAAGTGTAGGAATGGCGGCTTCCCCATCAGATAGGCAGAGTCGTTAGTAGCCATCCGTATACTCCAGAACTATGTAGCCAGCATAGGATATGAGTATTCACCTGTCAGACTAGGCTTGACTATCTCGCAGGGGTCACCCGTCAGTTCAGGCTTAACACCCTTAGTCCTTTGGACATTATATCAGTTTAGTGGATCCACACAACAATCATTAGTACCCGTGGCATGGTCTTAACACCCTCCAACTGGGTTTATAGGTTGGACCCCAATTAGCTCAAATTGGGGAATGTCGGTTAGATGATACCTCCCACAGTCTCAGATATAGTCTCAGTTATAGTCCTAGCTTAGTTATCCAGTCTTAGTGTTTTTTGACCAAAGCATATAAATTTCACTTATCTCTGTATATCAGTTTATAGGTTTTACTCAGTTCATGTCATATGTTTGGGCATGCCTCCATAGTATTTACAGATTTTCATGCATTATCAGTATCTACAAATTCCATACTTTCTATTCAATACTCCATGCTTTACATGTATGTCTAGTGAATTATTATCATTCCTATTCATAAGACCATGCATATCAGCCTACCTCATTTAGCATACCAGTACATTCAAAGTACTGATCGCATACCTTTTCTTTTGCATTATTGTCTCATATCATAGGTGCTAACGCTCAGTTCCCGGATCGCACCTAGATTCTTAGATTATCAGTAGTACAGTAGCAGTGGTGAGTCCTCATCATTCGAGGACATATTATACTACTTCATGTCTTTATCTCAGTAGTTAGTAGAGTTAGTTGGGGCCTATCCCATCAACTCACAGTATCTAGTTTAGAGGTTTTTCAAACACTACAATTAGCTATGCCCAAATTTGATGACTTGTTCGCGTAAGCGTGTGTTAGGTTGGTCGGGGACTTGTTGGGAGGGGGGGTTAATTAATGGGAAAGAAGAAAAAAAAGATAAAGAGGGAAAGTGATTAGAAAATAATATATTGAGACTGAAATTAATAGTCATAGTTTATCGTTTCAATTGCTCTTTCCCTATTTCTTTGATAACTTGAACGAAGGAATAGTAAACATCAAGGAGACTGCCTCCATCACTGAACGCCTTTGATAGTAATTACTCTACTTCTCTAATCGTAAAGTTTTTAGACACCAATAACAGGCACTGAGTGAGTTTTCCCTAAAAAATAAAGGGATAATATGGTTAGATCATCACTGCAGTAGAATAGGATGCTAAAATATGAATTGTTTTTGAAAATCAAATTAAAGAAAAATATATCTTTTTTTGGGGCGGGGGGAGGGAGGAGCGAAGGTGGGGTAAGAAAAATTAAAATCTTTTGAAAAACAAATTTGTAAAATTTAATTTTTCTTTAGCGAGGGGAGGGGGGGTGATTTTAAATATTTTAAAAAATTAAATATTTTCCTGGGGGGGGGGGGTAGTGGGGGGGGGTGGTAGGGGATTACAAGTCAGGGTAGGGGGTGATTTTGAGAGTTGTATGAATATTTCAACTTGAGAGTGAGATTGAAATAGAGTTTTGAAAAATGTTTTTCATACTTGATAAAGGGAAGTCATTTTTCTTAAATTTGAGAAAAATAAGTTGATTTATAAAATATTTCCCATAACACTTAATCCAATCAAACACACTCCAAATGGCAAAAAAAAAAGTGGTCTCTTATATTTGGAGTTAGGTTAAGAATAGTT
>NC_061115.1:173994793-174013192 GCF_002878395.1 Capsicum annuum | reverse complement strand
TTGTATTAGTTATGCATGTATTATTTCTTATACATTGTTTGATTTGATATATAAGAAATAATATATCTTACATAATTTTTATAAAAGAAGTGTTTATCTACAAAAATACCCTTCTTTTACTTTGTACACTTTTTTTCCAACAATGTACTTTTGTTATCTCAAACATAATTAGTATTGTTAAACTAGTATATAGAGATATAGGATTAATTGCAAGACTTTTTGTCTTTGCGCATGATATGTTACGCCGACGAATTAATATAGTCGAAACAAAAATAAAGTACAAGATGTAGAATTAAGGAATAGTCTCAAATATTTTTTAAAAATCTTTTTAAAGATCCTCGAAGTAAAGAAAAAATATGTTGTGGTTATTTAAACCAAGTATTCATTGTTGTAAATTAAAATGGTGGAAAAGAAATTGTGAAATATTTTGAGAAGATTCACTATTGAAAATTAAAATAGCGGAAAAAAAATTATGAAATATTTTGAGAGAAAAATTGAGGGGTATTAAGGTCATTCAATAAGTTAATGCATGTGTTAAAATTTTTTTGTATTACTAATACATAGAAAATGAAGTGTATTACTAATACACACTTCAATACATAATAAAGTATATAACTAATATTTGCATTAATTATACATAAATCAAAAAAACATATCAAATAAGGTACTAATAGTACACATTAACGACTCCATAGTGTACTAAACTATCCACTACTCAAAACTCAGACGTAAAATCCTTAATTAAAAATGAAAAGGTGTTTACTTTTTCAACTCAATATATTATTGGACTTTTTCCCTCTCCCTATCTTCGTTGGGGAAGAAATTAAAGAAGGTAAAAAAAGGTAAGAAAAAAGGCTGTCCTAATTAAAGCTTCTTTCTTTTTTTTCCTTTAACTTTATAACTTTTGTTAGTCATGATGGCACTATGATGAGAGAAAAGATTGTGGTTTCTTTGCAGTTGTATTTATTGACATCTAGTGGCTTCCCTCATCCCTTCGCATGCAGCATGGTCCCCTCCCCCTTGATGGTGACTTAGAGCCTAGATAGACCTAGGGGAACATGAAAAGGAACTTAAAAAAAAGTGACCCTAATATGCATACATGCGGTCATTTATTTTATCAATTTTAATTTATATGATGATGTTTAACTAGATATTTAATTTAAAATATAATTATGTAAATCTTAGTAGATAGAATTATATGATACCTATAATAATAATAGTTGTAATCTATAAGAATAATTGTATTCTTTCTGTTTTAATTTATTTGTTTGATTTTTTATTTGACACAAAATTTAAGAAAATAAGATTTTTGAATCTTGCAATTTTAAATTAAAGATATGTAGTATTATCAAGAGGGTCTTTAAAAAATAGCAGCACTTTGCTATAAAACACACCTTTCATAGTCACATTTTACATAATTACTCTCTCCGTTTCACAATAAGTGAATTATTGGATTTTGGCACAAATATTAAGAAAAAAGCATCAAAGACATATATTTAACATAAATTTCCATTTTTACCCTTTCCATCATTTTTTGCATGCATGCTTTAGCTTATGGTGGCAAAATTTTTTGTTCATTCAAATTTTTAAAATTGATATTTCTAATAAATTTTTTTAGAGGTAAAATAAGTTGAAAATTTTCATTTCCCTCTAAATTTAGTCTATAAATAGGTTTACATTCAATATGTTTTTTAACATGACTTTAATATCATTAGATCTAAATTTTAACATAATCTTTATTTCATCTTCAATATTGGTGTCTCAAACCATTTCAATTGAGTCTTCAACTTTTTCAATGGACTCTTCAATAATAGTGTCTTGAACTTTTTCAATCGAGTCTTTCATAATTATATCTTGAATTATTTCAACCGAATCTTCATTCATAATAATATCATAAACTATTTCACTCGAATCTCGAAAATTAAAATTCATACTCTTAAGTTTTTTTTGTAACACTCAACTTTTTTCTTTGAGATTGATGCATTAGAATGAGAAGGAAAAATGAATTATATAGGAGTGTAATGACAATTAATGAAGGGAGTGAGAGTAGTTGTGCATCAGTGTGTAGTTGTATCTCTTTACCCAAAACAACAAAAAGTTGACATTGGCAATTAATGTCACAGGAAATACTAGGCGGCAGTAGGACTCCAAAGTCTTTGTTTTCAAATCATGGGGTAAAATTGAAAAAAAAAATAAAAAAATTTAACGATTAACTTATTTTGAAACATCAATAAATACTCCAACAATTCATTTATTTTGAAATGAAGGAAGTATCATTTATAACTGTTGTATTCAATTTACGTCCGCTGTATTCTATTTTACCGATAGTATGTATTCATGTAAAATGTGAATACAGTCCCTATTTAGCTGCTGTATTCGATTCACAAACGTTGTATTCACTTTTACTCAGTGGTCTGTATTCATAAAAAATATAAATACATTACATATTTAGTCTCGCCAAAAACACGATCATTTTTTTGTATTTTTCCTTTTCCGTGTTTTCCTCATTTTTTCTTCTTCTTTTTTCTATTTTTTTCTATTTTTAATTTTTTCCTTTTTTTTTGTTCTTCTATCTCAAACTTCTATTTCTCTTTTTTTAAAAAAAAAAATTTCTAATTTTTTGTACTTATTTTCTTTATTATTTTTTATTCTATTTTATATTTTTTGTATTTTCAAAAAAATGACTACTCAAGCACAAGTCATGGATGATAACGTAAATACCATAATTGTTTGTCGCATTTGTAGCCACACCGTCATTTATATTTTTATATTCATTGATACAACTGTATTTGTATTTGTATCTTAAAGTTCGCGCTTGTATTTGTATTTTGTAGTTCACATTTATATTTGTATTTTATAGTTCGCACCTGTATTTGTATTTGTTAGTTCGCACCATCATTTATATTTTATATAATTCGCACTTGTATTTTAAAGAACTGTTTTGTATTTTTATTTTATAATTGACTGTACATTATATTAGATTATATTTGTATTACGATTTTATTGTGTTTGTATATTTAGATTATATTTGTATTTGTATTCTATTTTCATCGATATTTTTTTAGTTTTAAAAAATTATTTTGCATTTGTATTTGTAAGTTGATTGCACATTGTATTTAGCCGTGATTTTGTACAATTTATCATTTGTATACAAATAAGTAAATGTATTAACTGTATTTTCTTGATTCTAAAATATATAAATATATAATGTATCATTAGATAAAAATATACCGTTTTGTACTTGTATGTCAAAATTATCATTCATTTTTGTAAATAAATAAATATCACTTGATACAAATACAATTACAAATAAATGAAACAAATGAGTTTACAAATACAAATACAATACGTATTTATATTTATTGCATTTGTATAAAAATTTGAATTGTATTTATTTGTATCAATAAATACAACTCGTATCAATAAATACAAATAATTATTCGTAGAAAGAAAATCAATCGTTCCTTTTCAATAATTAAAAAATACAAATGATAGTTTACACTTATATCTGTATAGTATAGTTCGCATTTATATTTGTATTTTATAGTTTGCACTTATATTTGTATGTTATAGTTCACATTTGTATTTGTATTTTATAGTTCGCATTTGTATTTGTATTTGCTAGTACGCATAAAAGAAAAGAAGGGGAAAAATGAAAAGGAAAAAAAGAAGAAAAAAAGAAGAAAGAGAAAAGATGAGAGAAAAGGAAGGAGAAAAATAAAAAGGACAAGAGTAATAGAATAGAAAATAGAGAAAAAATAAAAATAAATAAAAATAAAGGAGAAAAAATAAAAAGGAAAACAAGAAAAAGAAAAAAAAAAGGAGGAGAAGAGATAAGAGAAAAAGGAGAGAAAAAAAGGAGAAAAGATGGGAGAAAAAGAAAGGGAAAAAAAATAAAAAAAGAGGAGAATAATAAAAAATAGCGAAAAAAACAATAAAAAGAAAAAAAAAAAAGAAGGAGGAAAAAAGAAAAAATGGAAAAGAAGAAAATGAAAAAAAAAAGTGAAAAAAGAAAGAGAAAACAAAAAAAGAGGAAAAGAAAAAATGAAAAGAAAATTGAAAAAGGAAAAAAAGGAAAGTAATAGAAAATAGAGAGAAAAAAAAATATATGAGAGAGGTTATGAATTGTAATTATGATAATTAATAGGCAAGATGGGGGCTATGAATTGTAATTAATCAAAACTCAGGCTAAATGGGGTAATTAGAAATCTATATTTGCTAACTTATGTAGTTATCCTTATTATCAAATTGCCTTTTAATTTTACATTCTTAAATATGTCATGCGGAAAATTTAAATAACGAGAAAAAAATCTCTTAAAATTGGGTGAAAAATAAAATAAAAAGTTGAAACGAAGAGAGTAATAGGTACCCTTGCCCCCCCCCCCCCCCCACGGTATATGAATTGAGTGTTCCCATATTTGGGTTAGGGGTCGTTTGGTAGAGTGTATTGAAAAGTTAATGCATGTATTAGTTTAATGTGTATCGCTACTACCTTGATTGGTATACTTTTTCACCCTATGTATAACTAATGCAAGCATTAGTTATACATTCTATTGTGTATTGAAGTGTGTATTATTAATACCTCAAAATTCATGATATTAGCAATGCAATGGATTCAATGCATGCAACAACAACAACAACAAACCCAGTGTATTCCCACCTGGTGGGGTCTGGGGGGGGTAGGATGTACGCAGTCCATACCTCTACCTCTGAAGAAGTAGAAAGGCTGTTTTCGATAGACCCCCGGCTCAAGACACGCGGTACCACACAAACACATAGTAAAGCACAGCACAAGGTTACAAGATTACATAACATAAATACGACACCCATAAGTAATCTAAAACAAAGGAAAACACACAGATCCATAATAAAACATGGGACACGGGCTCCTAACATGCATAAACCCCCACCAAGTAGTTCCCTACACTAGCGACTCAGGCTGGCCCTAGTCCTCTGCCCTGATTCGCGTCCTCCAGACCTTCCTATCTAGGGTCATGTCCTCGGTGAGCTGTATTAACATAATTAAAGACACTATTATCCCTTAAAAAAATTCTCTGCATCCTTTCCAACATATATAAGGAGGATATTTTTGTAAAAAAATAATTATTTTTTAGAAATTATTAAATTCATGTTATTTTTAATACGTCAAACCAAACACTGCATAAGAAAAATACAAGTATAACTAATGCAAGCATAGCTAACACATGCATAACTAATACAAATATTACTAACACGCCATATTTTGATTTATTCTTATACTTTTTTCTATTTGATATTCACTATTCGTTTGAAATCCCAATTAATTTGGATTAATGTCTCATAAGGTCAATTAATAAGATTTTCTATCAAAATTTTTTACATTCTCAACAAGCTAAGAGGTTATTATATGTCAACAATTAGAGGTGCTCATGACATATCATTTGCTTAGCTAGGGTCTAGGGATTTCCAAATGAGAGAGTCTGGAATTTTTTATTTTTTCAAATGATTTTTTCATCATATATTATTTAAATTAAATATGAGTACATCGATAATGAGAGATAGAGGGTTAGTATTCATCTCCATCAAATAAGACATAGAAGTAGATGCTCTAGCTAGACGATAAGCAACCTAATTCATTGATTTCTTATCAGACAACAAAGAAAAATTGGCAATTCTTTCAGAAGAGTTTTACGATCAAAAGTTAAAAATCAAAATAAGAGTAATTCATCAAGTTTTCTTCCACAACTTGCTTCACGCGTAGATTATCAGTTTCCACAATCAACTTCCTTGTACTAAATCTCTCCTTTAACCAAGTAAGAGCCTCACGTATCCCTATGATCTCGGCCAACAATATATTAATGGGCTACCAACACGGCCAAGGAATATAGTTTTTCCAACAATTAATTGACCCAAGTGATCACGCAGCAACATACCTTCCCCCCTTAAACTTGTATGGATATTGTAAGAGGCATCAATATTACATTTGATTAGGGGACAACTTTAAAATTCAAGATAAGTATAAAAATCAGTTTAGCTATTAAGCGTCTGGTTACTGTTTGTAATTTATAATAGAATTCACCAATATAATTCTCTATATATCTAAGTGGATAAAGTTACCTAATACTATACTAATTAAAAATAATAAATTTTCAATAAAATAATTAAAGTGCGTGTAAATTGAAAGATTGTAAGAAGTATCATCCATGGTGCCATAAACAAGCCTCTCTTAAGGCTTAGGGTAGAAACCAACATGAATGAATTTTCACATCTTTAAGTTGGGTAAGGACCCCAAGGGGGGAGATAGAGTTATTGGACACATAGGCTTTGCTTTTTGATTATTCATTAGGTGTTTAATATTTGTCTTGCTATTTAATATTTATTTTGTTATTGTGATTAATATAAATTTATGCTATGATAAATTCATGAAAGTGAGAGTTGGATCAAAATAGTGTCATATTAGGGTTAATTTTAAAAAATGGGTTTATCAGATTTTTCATTACCAAAATGATGAAAATGTACGGACATAGAGCATCTTCAGTGTGTAATTTTCACATTAAAAAAATAGATGGACGTTAAATATATTTGCACTGAAGGTGGTCTACTTTCACGAGTCTTCAGTGAATCTTTTACATTTTAAGGAAAGGCTCCTTGATGGTCATGAATCTTCTGTGAATTTTACATTTTGAAAGAAAGACTCATTTCCTTCAATGCACCTTCAACATAAATTTTATTATCTTGAAATCTGAAAAGATTGTCATCATCTGAATTGATGGGACAAGAGAAAACCATTTTTTCACACACTAAAGACTCATCTTTACAATGCACCTTCAGTCAAATTACAAAAACACCTTTGACAGTTTTCTTCAAAAAATAATTTTAATCTTCACTTCATCTCAACTTTACAAAATCTCTATGTTTACCCGAGGTCCCCCTTCTTCATCTCAATAAAATATATTTACACTGAAAGTTTTCTACTTTCACGAGTCTTCACTAAATTTTTCTGAAAAAGATTGTCATTTTCTGAATTGTCCATGAGACTTTAGGGTATGAAAAAGTTATTCTCTATTGTCCCATCAATTCAGAAAATAACAACCTTTTTCAGATTCTTGAACAGTAAATTTCACAGAAGGCTCATGACGATTAATGAGCCTTTCTTTAAAATGTAAAAAATTTACTGAAGACTCGTGAGAGTAGAGCACCTTTAGTGTAAATATATTTTATTGAGATGAAGAAGGGGGACCTCGGGTAAAGATAGAGATTTTGTAAAGTTGAGATGAAGTGAAGACAAAGAATTATTTTTTGGAGAAAACTTTCAAAGGTGTTTTTGTAATTTGACTGAAGGTGCACTGTAAAGATGAGTCTTTAGTATGTGAAAAAAATGATCTTCTCTTGTCCCATCAATTCAGACGATGACAGTCTTTTCAGATTTCGAGATAATAAAATTTATGTTGAAGGTGCATTGAAGGAAATGAGTCTTTCTTCAAAAATGTAAAATTCACAGAAGGCCCATGACCATCAATGAGCCTTTCCTTAAAATGTAAAAGATTCACTGAAGACTCGTGAAAGTAGAGCACCTTCAGTATAAATGTAAATAGCGTTGCCTAGTACTATTTGAGTCAAAATCTGAAATTTAAACTTAATCAGAGTTGGTTTGAGTGTTCCACCATTGTCGAAGCTTGCGTTTGAAGAAAATTTGAAGTGGATTCAATAATCTGAAAAGTTTGGTTGGGATTTGAGGCTTAAAATTATTTGGGGTTTGTTTGAAAGGTTGAAAAGAGCGTGGGAGTAAAATTTCATCGAATTCCAAACTTATCTGAGTGAGGGTCAAATTTTGGATGTTCATGAGTTCTTCATAATGTTCATATCTTGTTGAAGAAGAACATTCAAAAAGAAGAGTTTGACCCATAAAGGGTGAAAGAAAAATGGATTGTAAGTGCTTATACCAAGGAATATTCCAAAAGAGTGTAGGACCAAAATAGAGTACAACAAGGATCGCTTGAGTTTGCTAGCAGTTAGAGCCTGATGGCTCACTTGGTGAACCACCAAATAAGTAACTATCATCACTCCAAGCCATCGCCACCACCAAAATTTGGGAAACATACTGGTTAGCCTTGACGACTTCCTAGGGGGCCCTCCAACTTTTTGACTATCCACTATTCAACCCGTCATATGAAGAATCTCTTGGAACAAATTCTGGTTGGAATTGATGGATCAATTGATAGACCTCTACATCCCTGATGAACCATCAACCTTTTTGTCACTGAGACAAAGTTGGAACCACTTTCTAGAAAGACTTGATGGCTCATCTGACAGTTATTCGTCTTAGTGACGATCAATCACATGACTAGTCATACTAAAAAAGTTTTCTTAAGCTCATTTTATATTCCTAATTTCATTTCTTTGATTCTTAATCATCTTTTCCTTGCTTCTAACACTAATTAACAACTAGTAATCAATGTACTTAGTTGTGATCATTTCTTGAGTTTGTTTTCTTTCTACATCCTATTTTTTGTGCTTTTCTAGTTTATTTCGTTATAACTTCTTGGCTCAAGTATGTAAGTAATTTCTTTAAGTCCTTCAAACAAGAATCTATTCTGGCTATGAGTAACAATCACCACTTTGTGTACTACTAAAGTATAAACAACTTTCAACATTAGTCGATCCAATTGTGAGACAATCAAAGGTGTGTAAACATGATTGATTATGAGGTTTTATGTCGCTAATGCTAATGTTGTTATTGTCTTTATTGAGTGTCTTTAATTTCTAGGTACTATGGCTTCGGAGAAAGAAACTCAAAATCCCATAAGAAATGAGACATTGAATTCTATATGGGAAAGGATTGAGGACATAAATTGTACATTGGGAGTGATGAAACATATTTAAACTCCATGGTTGGAAATAATGACAAACATTGATGAGTCCTTTGACTCTATGAATTCTACTTCCCAAACCAATTCACAAGTAGTACCTAGTGAACAAGTTCCAAGTGTTCCAACCCATAGTATTAAGTTGGTTATCTTGGAAAGGGATGATGAGCAGTTGGAATTAGAGGTAAGGCTTATCTCATGTATTAAGGCACATAGAGTGGGAACCTTTGAAAAAGTAACTTGACCAAAGTAAAAACCTATGTCATACAAGCTTTGAGATGATGAAAACTATATGTTCCTTGGTCATTGATAGGGAAAGAAACATTAATGACGTATCTTGTACACTTGTTGATCTAATGCAAATTCCCACACAAAGGCACCCCAAACCTTACAAGCTCCAATGGTACATTGAGAATGATTCAATAAAGCTAACCGATCAAGTAATCATTCACATTAAAGTTGGAAAGTATCAAGATAAAGTACAATGTGATGCAATGCCCTTGAGAGCATGTCATATGTTGCTTGGTAAGCCATGAAAAGATGATAGATTGACTCAATATCAAGAGAGGTCCAATAAACACATAGTTTTATTTGACACCCGAGCAAGTGAGTAGGGAATATAAGATCATAAAAGGATTCTGTAATGTATTGAAGAAGGATGAAGTTAAGAAGGTAGAAAGGGAATTTTCTCTTGTGAAAGGAAATAAGGACATAGATCAAAGACAAGAGTTGACTAAGATTGATGAGCCAAGGAATTGTGTGAAAGAAGTGTACAAGGAACACTTAATTATGTGACTTGCCAACATCAATCCTTTGTTACCTGCTAACCATGATACTTGTATTTTACCTAGTACTACCCCTTCTCTTATGTAGGTTCATGAGTAAATACTTTTAAAGGAAGATCCAAGGAAAATTCCTTACAAATATATGCTTGAAGACCTAATGGAGTTCTTATCTAAGAATTCCAGCTTCGAGAAGAGTGATAAGGAAATAACTCAAGGAAGTAAGATTAGTACACTCCCATACATTAAGATCTTCCCAAAGGAGCAAATGAGCTCCAATATTGAACACTAAGGTGAATACTATACTTCTTGTGAGCTACAAGGTAACAATGCTAACTTTTATACTTCCTTGAACTTTAAAAGTCCTGATGTGGCTAGTATCCAAGTAAGCGTGAATGGTGGCTTTTCTAATGTTAAGCATAATTATTCCTCCCTTTGTGTTACTTTTGATAGCAATATGTTGCATGATGATCAAGTTCTTGTTGTGAGTTTACAAATAATAGTTGATCCTATAAATGACAAAATTAACTCTTCTTGTAGGAATTTTATGTCCACCTAGTGCTAACACTTATAATTTGAATGAGGTCCCATTGCCATGTGATAAGAGTATTCATACACTAGTCTACCCTTATGAAAATCAAGGTGAGTTTAAGTTGTCATATGAATTACCTACAACTAGTGAAGGTATGCACATTGATCAACTTACGTGGCTCATTAATCTGCTAAGTGAGGAATTTTGTGATATTCTTAATGAGCCTTAAATTAATGATGATAATTATGAATTTGATCTTGTGGATTGTCATGTAGGAATCTTACTTAGAGCTGGTAATTCGTCAGATATTAAATTCATTCCTTGTTCTTATCATAAGAATCTTGAGATGGAATTTTGTCCTGAGGATAACCCCTTATTGGGAGATAACATGACTAGAAAGTTTTTTTGATAAACTTAATTGTATATCTAATTCACTACTTAAGCATATTTATGGTGTGCTTGATGAGTCTCAAGTTACTAGTCATATTGATAGAGTTGATCATGTGAATGGAAATGATTCTTTGAGAATATCATGTGATAAAGATCCTATTATTAGTTTTTCTTATAGATATTATGTGTAGCACCCTGAGACTAACCCCTAGACGTCACACAATGCTTAGAACCATAAATGATACCAAGCTGACCCAAGATATTGGCATAATTCATGAGCAACTGAATAAAAATACATAAAAATGGAAATACTAAGTAGAAGCAATGTCGTTAGATGAGCTTGTTCAACAAAATACTGTTTAAAATACTTACAACACAGCCCATACAAAAGAAAACTAAAATTGAATGCATCAACTCTGACCAACTTTCTATCAAACCTTTACTAATACTGACTATAGGTAGAGGTGACATGACCCCGAGCCGTCCCTACTCAATACAAGGGAATCAAAATAAAATACTAGAAATATAGTAGACTTGAGTCCCTGAATGAAGAGAACTCTTCACCTACTGGCTGGAAGCTGGGAACTACCTAATCATGATTCTGTGAGCTACAATTGATAGCTAGATTATAAAACAATGTAGCCATACAAATATATATGTGATTAGTACTTTTGGAATATACTGATTATATGGGGTGAATTCAATAGTAAAAACTGATAGAAATCATAAGCTTAAAACATGCATGCTAAGTGTAGATAGACTCACCATGTTCATGAATAAAATTGAAATCTGAAATTTCATAAAGCATAAGTAGTAAAACATAATCTAAGTCAGTGAGTCATTTCACTTAGTTTCTAAAATTAATATTTATGTAGGAGATTCTTATAATCCACATAATCCATGCGAGCAATATAGAGTTCAACCTCTGACCCATGTTGAGGAGGGCTATCCTGTACCTTGCCATCGATACAGAACCTGAACTAGAGTAATCACTAAACTGAGACCATTTGGAAAATGAAGACACTCTTCGTCTAGGACCCCTTTAACCTACGATGGCATATACTTTTTGGAAATTTGGGTGCGCTGAACCCACATCTCCTTGGTGCTAAATCCTACTCCCAAAACATACTAGTTCTCATAATCTATGAAATTCACCTTAAAGTGTGCATATAGATTTATAAGTATGAAAATCAACTTCTATTATTGAATCATGTTTTGAAATAAATATGTGAATTTCATATCCCTTCTGAGATCATAAGATCAAAACTGAGATTATAATCATGTTGTGCTAAATTGTAATTTGAAATAGTAAATCTGAATTACTTATAAGCTAACTGAATCAAGCTTAAAATCATGTAATTTTATGTCAAAATGCTAAAACTCAATTCATAATATCAATCATGTGAGCAAGAATATGTGTAAATATGAGTTCTTGTACTAAGTGAACTTTAAATCATACGGAAGCATCATGATTTCAAAAACATGTAAAATGGGTATGAACCTTAATCATTAAATCTGTAAAATTGATGTAAAAACTGAGTTTCTGGGAACGAGGATGAAAATAATTCTTATTCAAACCTCACATACCTGAACTTGTTAATTTCTTAAAGTAAAGCTTGAATTAGAGCCTTGAATGTATGAATTTTGGAGAAGAAATCTTTGTTTTGATATTCTTGAGAGTTTGGGAGGAGAAGAAATGGTGAATTTGGGTTAGGGAATGAGGGAAAAATGTTTTAGTATAGATTATAGGATCATTTAGGATGTATATGACCCATTTTCCATCAAAACACTAAATGAAAAAAAAGAGATTTTAGTATCAGTGTGATCATGGGAATGGCATGATCTTATTGCGAAGACCAACTAGCATGCCATGCTCTTATCACGGAGCACAACTAGAGTGCCACATCTTATCATGGTTCCTTACTGGTTCGCTCATAAAAATACACATAACTTTTCACTCGGGTATCGGATTAAGGAATATTTAATATGTTGGAAAGTGGACACTAATACCTTTCATTTGGTGTATCTTTATATCCAAAACTCACTATATTTTATAAGTTATACTCATTTAAATTTGATCCTTGTAAGATCAAATACTAAAACTTAATTAATAACATATACTCTCAACACAACTTTACTCTAACATTTCCTATGACCATTTTTTGTATAGAAAATACTTTACACACTAGGTAACTGATCATGACACTCATCTGTGATTAAAATAATAATTTTTGGGCTATAACATATGACAAATGGTTAGAAGCTTATCTAGGAGTTTGTGGGGTATTATAATATCTACCCCGAGATCATTCGTCCTTGTATGAAAACTGATATTAGAATGAAAAGAATGTAGTTACTAACATAAAATTGAATTTCTAAAGTTGATTATGTTTCACAACTGGAATCACCTTTTGATAGAGTACTGACTGAGTTGATACGTATAGAACTGGATCACATATGTAGAAATCGTATGGAATAATGTAGACATGAAATTAGAAAAGGAAAATGCTAGGAGGGAAATCTATTACTCCTATTGAATTGGTTGTTAAGGGTGAACAAGAAAGGGTGCTAGACTATCATATCTGGTAATAACGGATATAGCTGTGCTTTAAAGATTAAACCCCTGACTTGATGGACTATAAGAAGCTGCTTCATGCTTAGAGTTTAGAACTAAATTGAGCATTTATGACAAAATCATACATGTATAATTATGAGTTGATAGCTAATGGGATAAATTTTCAAGAGGTACTAAGAAGGGAAACATGAGTTTCCTCAGATTCTCTTATCATAATTTCTGATATCAATCAAGGAAAAGAATTTTAGGCATTATCTGAGTATGGAATTCGAATAAGGAATCGAAACATGGCTAAAACTATATAACATGGAATATAGGCACACGTGGCAGAAGCTAGAATAGAATTACTATGCCTTAGCCGTTGTAAATGTTAACTTTTAAGCTGAGCAACACATCTCAAACACTCTTCTCAACTATACTTTTTTTGTTAAATACTTACTTCATTTGATGTAACTTATAATCTTTACATGGTTATAGGTGACCACTTCTACCAAAGTCTGAGTTGAACTACATACTCTCATCATGTTCAATCCTAAGTCGAAGTCAAAGAGTACTACACATAACACAATAATATTAGGCTAAACTACAGGATTTAATATCCTATGTCTTTTCAGAGCTCTCATATTAAGAATAATACTACTTACCACTTCAATAATTAGCTCTAAGCTCTTATTAAGAATTCACTAGTGCACAATGCATTCATCCACTTGTATACCAATATGAGATTCAAGCCTATAGTCATAACCACCTATGAACTTCTAGGAAACCTTCCCATCTAGGAATTGTTTCCATATTTTCTTATGCCTGTATTAATAATAATTTTCATGAATTATCCAAAAAAACACACCAAAAATTCTAAACTAACTATGACATACACCAAATTTTTGCCTCAATCTTCATTCACATTTATAACCTTAGATAAAATAAGCATACAATTATCTTTCCCTAATAAGGAAAGTTTACTCTCTCCCATCTAAACTATCGTTCATCTATTTTTCTCACCACTATTTTAACATAAGGAGGGCTACTGAAGTGATAGAACATGAAGGACTGATAGAACATAAGGACCTAAAGTATGAGCGGATACTATACTTTACTTTGACACTTGATTGAGGCCTGTAGAATAGAGTATCATAGGCATGTATTTGTTAAAGAGATTTGAATTAAGGACATACATGACATAATATGTATTCACTAGTCATTGAAGGTCTACCATGAGTTTAGGTAACTGACTATACTATGAAACATGGATTTATACTTATCATAAGACTGGAATTCATAGATTCATGGGAGATGAGTAGGATCATAACATGAAGCTATTACTTTTTTAACTAGGAGTTGAGAATGAACATGAATATACATGAAGTGTATAAACACTGGTCACGAGCATGGCTTTATCATGCAAGCATGTATACGATGTCATAATGACTAAAATCCAAGCAATATGCTAGAGTAAGAATGAATCCTTATCTTATCATAACTTATATTTACATGCCTACAATTTAATTCACCAAACTTGATTTGGTTCTTCGCCCTCTCATCTCCCCTTTAGATTAAAGTAGACATTCTAATCTTATCGACATTTCCAATCCTCAATACTGGGCCATAATATCTTTACTCTAATGGTATGAACTTAAATGCTCAACTCACCGAGATAAACTATATTTGGAAAATGCTAACTTCATTCTTGGACCCTTCCTTCATATATACCACTATTAACTTTCTCTAGCTTCAATAATCATCACATATACAAGAACTCTTCTTGGCAAACATACCTACATCTCTAAATACACAATCTACCCTTTTTTCAGAGTTTGCTAATATCACACCTCCAAACTTATTTTTCCTAAACCATATGAATTATTTTTTATACCATAAGACCCAACATTGTCAATCTATAACTCCTAGCATAGCTATTAAGAATGCCACATACTAAATAACTAGCCCTTTTCACACGTAGCGACTCAAAGGTACAGTCTAAGGAAATAAGACTCTTAATAATCTTAGAAAATCATGCAACCATATATTACCTTGGTACACCTCTACATCATACCTACACCATCATACTTAATTGCTAAAGAATGAACTTAAATTATCGCATACATTATTTCAAGCCTTCTAATATAATATAATAAATACGGAAAGCTAGTGAAAACTTGCCATAAGGTTCAAAACATCTAAAATACTCAAACTAAAAACTGAATACTAATACATCTGTCTGAAAAAGCCTCTAACTGTCTGAACTGCGAAGTTGATAGGAAATGTCCCCAACTAACTCCATCTACTGATAATAAAGTGAATCTAATAAAGTACTAAAATAAAAAGTATCCTCGGATGGTGAGGACTCACTGCTACATCTACTGCTGCTGACTGAGTCTGGACTGCTAAGGTGCTCTAGGGCTCGTACTTCTGAACCTATGGAGTCAAATAAAACACCATAGCACAAATGCATTAGTACGGGAATGTACTGAGTATCTAGATAAGGTAATGCTAAATGCAAGGGCTTATGCATGAACAATAACTAACTGAATGATATGAACGAGCTGGATTAACATACATAGAGAATCTGTAACTACTTAACATACTGTGTATACTGTGACTGAGCATACTGGGACTGAATCTGATAATTGATACTGAATATGCCATCAATCTGAGGTTTTTGAACTTACTAAGATTATACATATCCGAAGCTACTAAAATTGATATCCATACTTATTAATACTGATAAACTGGATGACTGAGCCTACCGATAATTGATACTGACTGGATGAATCTGAGATCAAACCTATCTAACGGGATGATCTCTAAACCTTCTAATAACTATTAAGAATGACTAAGCTTGAGATCAGACCTAACTAATGGGTGATCACTGGAACTGATATTGAGAAAGCTCAATTGAATTTGAGACTGAGATCAAGCCTATCTGACGGGTGACCTCTGTAGGTATTGATACTGAATAACTTTATGTGAGACCAAGCCTATCTAGTGGGTGGTCTATGAATCTATGAAACTATCTGAGTTTCTTACTGAGATTGATGACTGTATCTGCCAGTCCTAATTTTTGAGTTCTACTCTGAAGATTGATACTGAAACTGTAATTGTGGGAGTACTCACTTAATCGACATGCCACGAATTTGATCTGGTGGGGTCCAACCTATAACCCTAGCTGAAAGGGTGTTAATACCGTGCCATAGGTAAAGACCTCTGCTACAGTCAAGCCTATCTAACGGGTGACCCTAAACAGGAAGTCAAGCCTAAGGTAGTATGATAGTCAAGCCTTAATATAACAGGTGACTCCTGGTCCTGCGCTGGCTATGCAGTTTTGGATTACAAGGATTGCTGCTAACGACTCTGCCTCTCTAATGGGTAAGCCTTCATCCCTGCACTCGCTCGGTGCTAGTTACTACTCCCAACTGAAGGACTCTGAACTAATTCTTAACTAAACTTAGACTGAGCTGAATCTATTACTAATCATATTTCTTGACTGATCTGACTGAGTTCACTTGGTTCCATTAGCTGACGGAATACTTATGAATTCTACTTTCTGTCTAAAAGTGATTGATGTCTGAGGCTGGATTGAACTAGTACTGAGATTTCTGAATTTTCCTAAATGTTCTGTCACTGATTGAATTCTATGGATCATAGCACAACTGAGATTATCTTGAGATTGATTCGGCTCTAGAAAAGCAGCTAAGTTTTCGGATATAAATACCCCCAGGACTCGATAGCATAAATTAATAAGACAGAACCACACTTGAATATCATGACAATGGACTATCAATATGATACCTCATCAATCACTTGAATGTCATAAGCATGTAAATGTCTAGGGTAGGCATACTAATATCTCATAGTTGTTCAATAAGGAATACTCATGGACAAGAATGCATGCAACTTATCATAATACATTCACTAAGGAATTTTAACAAATGCTTGACATGCACTATTTATCACATAATTAGGGATTTCATGCTTAACATACTAAAAAGAAACTATTCTCTTTACTTAAGCATTCTATCAAACATATGGGGAGCATGCTTTGGTTATACCACAGATTCTATACTTAAATTATTATGAATACATCAATATCATGTGACTTGAAGGAATTTTATCATGAACGTCACATAGTAGGATCAAAGCTTGGATCTTTGAAATCAAGTCATGAATTAAAACTCATCAACAACATGAACTTCAATTTCCATTTAAAAAAATCATGAAAATCTCATAAATATATATACTCTTAAATTTAGAAAAGGATTCTTGAACTTCTTGGGTGAAAGGAACCCAAGAATCAACATCTGCATACCTTAGTTTTCTAGATTCTTGAAGTTCTTGAAGACTCTTGGAAGGATTCTTAAGATTGCTTTGGAAACTTGGGAGCTAGGGTTTTCTATCTTTGAGAGAGAGTGTTTTGTTCTGTAGAAAGTAATGAAAATAGATGAGCAACTTTGGCTATTGGGGTTTTAAATCTCGTGTAGAGACTGATTGGGGCTTTAGGGAAATTACCAAAGGGTCCCTGAAATTTAAATAACGGAACCTAAACAAAATCCCGATTTTACACTCTGGTGTGACGCACCATAATCGCGCCAGCTTACTGGAAAGTGGACAATTGGGAAACTTCTTGATGGAGCGACGCGGTGGAAATCGCGTTGCCACCTTGGTTGAAAACTGAAAAGACACCACGATGCAGTGGCATTGCAAAGGCTTACTGGAATTTGACAATTGCCATTTTGGCTGAATCCACGACGCGCTAGAGTGCCGGGTGGCACATTGTCTCACTAAAAGGGCTCTAACTCTTCGCCCGAGTGTCGGATTTGGATGAATTTGGTATCGACGAAAAGCCTATTCAATTCTCTTCATAAAAAAGTTGATATTAGGGAAATTCTACATATTTCAAAATATTTCTCACTTGGGAAGTCACTTCAAAATCTTTTAGGTCTGGATTTACACTTCACTTGACACACTTTAAAGCTCAGACTATAAGAGGAGTTTGCGGGGTCTTATAATTCAATACCCCGAGGACTCAAAACAACAATACTAAAAAGACACTAAAGATTAGGGGACAAAGCATGAAGGTTTTTATTAAACCAATCACTCTTGTAGGCATTTTATCACACACTTGTTGTTCATGGTTCAAAACAATCATAGGAATGTCCTAAAACAAATAGAAATAGCATGAATCTGACATAATAGAGTTATATCGTGATCTTGTTCAATAAATAAGAACATTAAAACATGAAGGATTAAATAATAACAGTAATTTCATGATAACAT
>NC_061115.1:173989466-173994693 GCF_002878395.1 Capsicum annuum | reverse complement strand
TGACAAAGCCCAACATTCTTGAATACATGACCAACATCAACAATCCATAATATAATAAGTTGGGGATTTCACGAAGTACATGGTTATCATACTATCTAACATGGATGTGCATGCTTATAATCATATCATAATCTCATGTTCTAATATCACGAAATTCCTAAAACATACACATTTCACAATGATTGCATGAAAACCATATAAATATAAGCGGATGACAAGCATGTCACATTTAGTTTATGTTTTGGGCTATAAGGCCTGATTTCTACTCTTCCAAGCATTTTATCCAACACCTTGCATACACAATTAGGGCATAGGTGAAATAATCAGATTACACATCATAAGCAACTAAATTCATGGATTTTATCTTGCATGTTAACATAATATCATAAAAAAAACACAGAGATTCCAACTTTGAAATCAATCAACGTCAACAACATGATTACAAATAACCCACAACATAAATACCATGATTTATAGATAAAACAAGGTTCTTAAGCTTCATGGATGAAAGGAATCCATGAATGAACACTGTGCTTACCTTGGTTCATAAATACACAAAGATTGACGGAGGAAATTCTTGATTTTGAATCTTCTATGAAAAGCCCTAGGTTGTTCTTGAGAGGTTTTTGAGGGAAGAGAGTATAATTTAGGTTCTCAATAGCTGAATCTCGTGTTACAAGGCTTAAATAGGGGTGGGAAATTAACCTTTTTAACCTTAAAAAATTACTGAATTGGACCCTTAGTGCGACGCGGCGCTGTCGCGCCGTGTCATTGGAATTTGACAACTGGAAAAGTGAGGAATGGCGCGACGCGGAGCCATCGCAGTGCCACTTCCTTTATGTCCTAGAAGTTTGGCGCGATGAGGTAGAAATCACACTAAGACATCGAAAAAGGACAATTGCCATTTTAGCTTGTGGCACGGGGCGCCACTGACCAATATGGCATTGTTTTACGATGGAAACTTGAAATAGTTATAACTTCTTACCCGGTTATCAGATGTAAGTGAATCTTATATCGATGGAAAGCTTGTTGAAATTCCTACGTGACAAAAAGTGAAAATATTAAAAAATATCACATTTATAAAGACGGATTCATCTTTCAAAGAAGCTTCTAATATTTTTAAGACGATTTTAAGCTAGGAAATAGTACGGGGTATTACAATATCTCCCTCTTAAGAACATTCGTCCTCGAATGAAATTGAGAGTAAGGGGAAGAACATAAACCAACATAAATACTAAACATGGATGACCTCATGGCTGACATGACTGATAACTGAACATAACATACTGGACATGCATATCTGATGCATGTGTAACTGATTCATGAATGCATGACTGAGTGTTCTGAGGAACTAAGTTTCTCACAGTGAGAATAAACATCTAATGTGTAATTATATAAATGAACTGATACATGAATACATGACTAAATATGCAATGGTACTTAATGCCAAGTTTAGGATGAACACCGAACATGAAATGGAGTAAGCTTAAGGAGAACTGCTACTTTGAGCTTGATTTGAGTTGGCGGAGAAGAGATGAGGATACTTGGTATGCATGTATGCTTCTGCTTTCCAAGTATCTCCCTTGACGGAATGATTTCGCCAAAGAACTTTAACTAGAGGAACTTCCTTGTTACTCAGTCTACAAGTCTGAAAGTCTAGGATTCGATTGGAATCTCCTCATAAGAGAGAATATTCTAAACATCAATGCTATGAATAGGGACTACAACTACTGGGTCACCTATGCACTTCTTGAGCAAAGAGACATGGAAGACTGGATGAACTGAAGCTAGATCTGAAGGCAACTCGAGCTCATAAGCTACTTTTCCAAAGCGACTGAGAATTTTGAAGGGACCAACATATCGAGGACTATGATTTCCCTTCTTACCAAACCTCTTCACTCCCTTCGTGGGAGAGATCTTGAGGTAGACATAGTCACCAACCTCGAACTCGAGATCCTTTCTACAAACGTCTACATATGACTTCTTCCATCTTTGCAGCCCAGAGTCTTTCTCTGATCAGTTGGACTTTTTCTAAGGCATCAAATACTAAGTCAGGCTTTATAACTGTGGACTCACTAACTTCAAACCAACCGATTAGAGATCTACAGCTCCTACCATAGAGAGCTTCGAATGGAGCCATCCAAATACTGGAATGATAGTTATTGTTGTATGCAAACTCAATCAAAGGCAAGTGGTCATCCCAACTACCCTTGAAATCAATTGCACATGCCCTTAGCATATCTTCTAGGGTCTGAATAGTCCTTTCTGCTTGACCATTTATCTGAGGATGGAAAGATGTACTGAGATAAACTTGGGTACCAAGACCCTTTTGGAATGCTTTACAAAAGTAAGAGGTGAATTGGGTAACTCTATCTGAGATAATGGAAAACGGAACACCGTGTAATCTGACCAACTCCCTGATATAGTGTTTGCCATAATCCTCGACTGAATAAAAGGTATGGACTGGAAAGAAATGAGCTAATTTGGTCATCCTGTGTACATGACCCAAACTGAATTATGTTGATGAAAAGTTCGAGGAAAACCCATCACGAAGTCCATGTTCATTTTTTTCCACTTCCAAGTAGGAATACTGAACTCCTACATAATACCACTAGGCTTCTGATGCTCTATCTTAACCTGCTGATATGTAGAGAACTTAGCCACAAACTCTGCAATATCTTTCTTCATCCCACTCCACCAATAGATCTCTCGTAAGTCACGGTACATCTTTGTGGCCCCTGGATGAATAGAGTAGCGTGCACCATGCGCTTCTGTAGGAACTCACTACCTCAAGTAATCTACAGCTGGAACACACAGACGACCCTAATAATGAAGGACACCATCTCCCCCTTGGGAGAAAACCTCTACTTTTTGATCCTTGACTGACTCTTTCAACTTAACAAAGTTGGGATCTCTATCTTTCTTTTCTTTTACTTTAGAAACTAGAGATGATTCTGAACTACCCTGAACCTATATATCGCCTTCTTCTGTATCGACCAAGCGAATGCTTAGTTTGGAAAGCTGATGGACTTTCTGGGCTAGCTTTTTCTTACTATCCTCAACATGAGTAACACTACCCATAGACAGTCTACTAAGAGCGTCGGCCACTATATTGGCCTTACCGGGATGATAAAGAACACTCATGTCATAATCTTTCAAGAGCTCTAACCACCTTCTCTGATAAAGATTTAGATCTTTCTGAGAAAAGATATACTGAAGGCTCTTATGATCTGTGAACACATCCATGGATACCGTATAGATAATGCCTCTACATCTTCAAGGCAAATACTATGGCTGCTAACTCAAGATCATGAGTAGGATAATTCTTCTCATGAGGTTTAAGCTGTCTGGAGGCATAGGCCATGCTGCATGAGGACACAACCCAAACCTACTCTGGATGCATCACAGTATACTACAAACCCATCTGAACCATCTGAAAGAGCTAGGACAGGAGCTGAGGTGATTCGAGTCTTCAACTCTTGAAAACTCTTCTCGTAAGGGTCTGACCACTGAAACTTGACTTTCTTTTGAGTTAATCTGGACTTAGGGGATGTAATAGAAGAAAATCCCTCAACAAACCGTCTATAATAGCCAGACAAACCCAAGAAACTTCTGATATCTGATGGAGAGACAAGTCTGGGCCAGTTTCTTACTGCTTCGATCTTTTGAGGATCTACTCTAATGCCATTACCTGAAATGATATGACCAAGGAATGCTACTGACCTTAGCCAAAATTCGCTCTTACTGAATTTGGCGAACAACTGATGATTTTTGAGGGTCTGAAGTACAATTCTGAGATGGTCTGTATGATCACGCTCACTGCAGGAATAGACCAAAATATCATCTATAAAGACTATAATGAACATGTCCAAGTACTGCTTGAACACACGGTTCATCAAGTCCATGAAAGTTGTTGTGGCATTGGTGAGATCCAAGGACATGACTAGGAATTCAAAGTAACCATACCGAGTACGAAAAACTATTTTTGGAATGTCACATTCTTTGACTTTGAGCTGATGATAGACGAATCTGAGGTCTATCTTGGAGAAATAGCTAGCACCCTGAAGTTGGTCAAATAAGTCATCAATTCTGGGAAGAGGATACTTGTTCTTGACCGTGACCTTATTAAGTTGATGGTAGTCTATAGACATTCTGAGAGAACCATCTTTCTTGCACACGAATAATATTGGAGCGCCCCATGGGGACACATTAGGTCTGATGAATCCCTTATCTAAGAGATCCTTCAATTCTCTGAGTTTTGATGGTGCCATTCTGTATGGCGGAATCGATATAGGATAAGTATATGGAAGAAGATCAATACCGAAATCTATTTCCCTTTCGGGAGGAATTCCTGGAAGATCTTCCGGAAAGATATCTGAATACTCATTCACTATGGGGATAGATTCAAGACTGGGAGTTTTGGAACAAGTGTCCTTAACTCGAACAAGATGATAGACACATCCCTTGAATATTATTTTTTGTGCCCGAAGGTAGGAAATAAGCTAACCTCTAAAAGCGGATACACTACCCTTCCACTCTAGGATGGGTTAATTTAGAAACTGGAACTAGACTATTCTGTTTCTACAGTCGACTATGGCATAGCAGGAATGAAGCTAATCCATGTCGAGAATGACATCAAAATCAGTCATCTCTAATTCGACTAAGTCTACTAAAGTGACTTTCTGAGATATCAAAATCGGGCAGTTCCTGTATACCTGCCGAGCTAGGATGGTTTTACCCACTAGGGTAGAAACTGAAAAGGATTCTACTAGAATTTTGGGATTGACTCCAAAATCAACTGTTATATAGGGAGTAACAAAAGACAAAGAAGCACCTGGATCTAACAAAGTATAAATATGCACATGAAAGATCTGTAACGTACCAGTAACCACATGAGACTTTATATGTGGTGTGTCATGATATGAGAAATAATTGAGTTTTTCCTTGAATTTTAATTGTTAACTAATTTTTTTAAAATAGAAAATATGGAGGAAATTACAAAGTGAAGAATCAAATTACTAATACTATATATAAGGGAGAATATTTCATTTTGGTAATCCTCACATGAAGATCTCATCCATTTTAGTAAATTTGAAAAATTACTTGGGCTATTAAAATGTTATACAAAACATGATGAGTCATAAAGAAGTGATAGTGACACTATAAAATATCTATTTATCCAACTTAATTTAAAATTAATTCAAAATTTGTTGTCTTCTTTTATGTG
>NC_061115.1:173982092-173986466 GCF_002878395.1 Capsicum annuum | reverse complement strand
AAAATTTGTTGTCTTCTTTTATGTGGGATAATTATAATTTAATAAAATATAACACTCATTTTCTTAAATCCTGACAAGAAACTTGTGAAATTTAATAATCTTGTAAGGTTTCACCCATTGTAGAAACATTTACAAAAAATATTTTATTGAGTCAGACTTTTAATTATTTAATTTATAGTCTATTTTTATTCATAAATCATACAGTAGTTTGTAGCATTAAATATTTTTATATTAATCAAATATTATACTATTTTTAAAAAAATTAAGTTAGCCAATATAAATTTTAATTGAGAAAAAATAATAAAATTAATTAAAAATAAGGAAAAAATCAATTTAGATTGTTAAAGGCTTTCGTTTAAAAAATTCCAGTAAAATAAAATGAGAAAAATTTTAGTGTGTAAATTTGTTTGAAAATTAAAATAAAACTAAAATATACAATAAGAAAAATGTTATTTTAACTTAAAAAAACTTTTACTCCCCCCGTTTTAATTTTATTTATTTAATTTTGACTTAGCACAAAGTTAAAAAAAAAGTAACAAATATTTTTGAATTTTGTGATCTTATTAAAAATATGCAAAAAAGACCAAAATATCTGTTCATCTTGTTATTTTAAACATGTCACGTGGAAAGTTGAAATTAACCCAAGAAAGAAAAGATATATTGTTTTTAAATGAACTAAAAAAATAGGACAAAAAAATAAAATAGATATATAATTTAATATTTTAAAAATGTTGAAAAATAATAGAACTACACCATTAACTAATATGATGGTACAAAACAAACAAAAAACAAATATAACAAAAAACAAAAAAAATTACAAATATAAATATCAATGCAGTTTAGGCCCGGGCTTAGCACGGGCCAAGGACACCAGTATTATATTACATATAAGAGAGCATAAAAGTTTTGGTAGTCCTCATATTAAAATTTATGGTATGAAAGTCTTACATGTGACATTATTTTTGCATAATTCTCCTTTTAAGATTTGTCATGTGAACCTTTGTAATTGGTTGAATTTTCTTTTAGTTTTATTAAATTATTTTCTTCTTCATCTTAAAATATTTGCCACATTTCACTTATGAAGATCAAATTATATGAACTTTAATCAATGTTTTAAGAAAAAATATTATTATGTTGATATAATCATTACAATTTATGGTATTTGTTTTTCTTATATAGTTTCGAATATCTAATTTCTAATTTCTAATTTTATTGAGTTAATATAACACAGTTTAACTCTAAAGTAAGTCAAATGATCTTTTGAAAAATAAAACGATAAAATTTGAACAACTTTTGAAGACAATCTTTTAATAGGTTACTCCTGTAAATGACGTGTAAAAGATAAATACAACAAGTAAATAGACCGAATGGAGCAAGTTCTTAATGTGGTTTAATTATTATTTAATATCCTTATATATTCTTATTAAATTAATTTATATAAAGGCTCAATTATTATAATTATAATATAAACTTGAAAGCATTGACTTTTTTTCAGATGATTTTATAAGATGAAAAAAATGTAATTAGCAAAATCTATTGGCGCTAAAATTATGAGGAAAACTAAGACTCAATAAATATCAAAATAAATTTATTTTTAGCTATAACTAAGAAAATAAATACTTGCAAATTTTATAAAAATATCACTATTTTTTTCTATTTATGATCTTCATCGAACCGTAATTATTAGATATTTTAAAATATGTCATTCTATAAAATATCGAATTACTTGTAGCTTTTGATATATTCTAATTCTCTGGTAATATCTTCTTCGTCATGAATAATGTGTTTTATTTAAAATTATCCAATTATGTGATTAAAAACTCTAATAATTATGAAAACTTGTCAAGAAGACTTGTTTAGCAGATCATTAGATATACTAATTATAAAGTAAAAAAAATATATGATATAAATTATTATATTTATACTTTGAGTTTGGGTCCGAGCTTAGCACGGGACTCATGAAACTAGTAAAGTAAATAAATGGACCCAATATCCATGTCAAAAGAAGAATGGAGGGGAACACAATTGTTGTTGATTGTGCCTCTCCCATTGTAAAACTTTTCATGGCAAAATAGTTTATTGGATCTTTGTACTTGTATGAGTTTGTATTTTGATCCCTCCTACTTAACTCTTTGCCAACTGAACCCCTAAATTCAGTACAACATAATATTTCAAGTCCCTTTAATCATTGATCAAGCTTATGTGACAGTAACGTTGCTGGGCTGAAAAATTATGTAATTACACGCATTAAAAAGCAAGTAAGAATAATATTTTACAGGCAAAATGGTTCGGTGGACCCCTGTACTATATCAGCTTTATAAGTTAGACACTTCTACTTACATGTTTGTCATCTGGATCCTTGAACCCATTAAAAATAATATTTTAAACAGTTTATTGGTGAGTGTAACACACTCTCCCCACGTTAGCTGCCATGTTAGCTGCCACGTCATCTGCCATATCATCTTCAAGTATTACGTTAAATTCTAAGTCATTTTTTAAATGTTACATAACAAATTAAATATTAAAATTAATTTAATTAAATAAAAAAATTTATAAATTGTAAAAAAATTTGAATAATCATGTTTTTATTTTTGCTCAAAAATTAAACATCAAATTCATTCCAAATAATTAAAATTCTTCTCCAACTAATTTAAATTTGTAATTATAAATTCATATATACCAAAATAATGAATTTTTGATTTTTAAATTTGAATATTTTTAACAATTTGTAAAAGTTACAAAATTAATCCTAAACAAAATAAAAATTTTAAATTGAGAAAGTGAATAAAAAAATTTAAAAAGTAAAACAACAACAATTTTTTCTACAATGAACAACAACAATATCTACCACAGTAGACTTGACAAAAAAAAAAAAGCAAAGACCTTTTTCAGGTGATAGTGATGGCCATGGCAGCCATGACTGTGGGGGTGGGAGGACGAAGAGAGACGAAGACAGTCATCACATCTTTGGTATTTGATGTGCAGAATTTTAGTGGCTTCTAAAATCTTACTGGATAACAGTAACAAGAAAGTTAGAAAACCAATTTTCTTGTCATTTTCAATTTTTGTGTAAATAACAGTTGACCACATTGTACAGCTTTGAGTTTGAATTGATATAATTGAATTGTTCTAGGGGAAATTGTTTTGCTATGTTCGCGTACAATTAAGGATATGTTTGTTTTGTGAATAGTCATAAGTTTTGGGGGTAGGGTACGTTAATGGTGATGGTCATGGCAGCCATGGCTGAACAGAATATGGGGGAACGGAGGGACGGGGGTGAAGGTTGGGGTGGGATGGGGGTGGCTGGACGGGGGAAGGGGGGTTGGATGGGGGTGAGGGGGTGGGGGTGGGGATGGCTGGACGGTGGAGGAGAGCTGAGGGGTAGGGTGGGGTTGTGGCTGGACGGAGGAAGGGGTTGGGGAAGGAGGTTTTTTATTTTTATTTTTAAAATTTATTATTTTTAAATTTTAAAAAATATTTTTAAATTAAAAATGATGGAGGGAAAAAGGATATTTTTATTTTTTTAATTTCAATATTATTTTTAATTATTTTAATAATAAATTGATCAAAAATTGACCCCACTCGCACCCTAGGCAAGCACGCGCCTCGTCCTAGTCAGCCCTTTTAATGCCACATAGGCCTAGTCAACGGTCAAAGGATTTGAAATATTGCTTTTTAGTAGGTTCAAGGGTCCAGATGACAAACATGTAAGTAGAAGTGTCCAACTTATAAAACCGACATAGTACAAGGGTTCATCGAACCATTTTGCCTATTTCACATGAAAAAATATTATATTTTTTTAAAAAATAAAACTCTATTTCTTCTTCTCCCCCCTAATTTTTTCTTCTTCTTCATTCCAACTTACTCATCTACTCTTCTTTTTCTTCAAATCAATTTCAGCCTCCCTACCCTTAAATGCTCCCTTTTTGTTGTAAATCAATATCTCCATCACCCTAATCCCTGTATTCCGCCTAAATTCAATTTCATAAAGTTTAGATTTTCTTTTAAATTTTTAACTTTTTAGATTCTGAAAAAATGGAGAATATTTGTATTAGTTGGGTTCAAAGAGGAAATATGCGTATGACCAATATGGGTTGTGGTGCAGTGGATGAGGTTGTTTTACCCTTAACCAGAGGTCGAGGGTTCGACCATGGACATGGAGAAAACTTTGTTGGGAGCGCTGCCCCCCAAATGGGGCCCTACCCAACGTGAATTTGGATTAGTCGGGCTCCAGTACGGGTACCGGACACCTGATAGGAAACAAAAAAAAAGTATGCGTATGAATTAATGTGAGGTGATAGTGGATATTGAAAAACTAAAAAATCTTCATTGATAAACTTGAGAAAACTTGAAGAATAACAAATGAGTCTTGTA
>NC_061115.1:173972956-173979092 GCF_002878395.1 Capsicum annuum | reverse complement strand
TGGCAAAGAGATAGAAAATGACATTCAAGAAGGAAAACTTGTAGAAGAAATACAAGTCGTCCATCCAGTCATCCAATCAAACACGCCAAGAAATTCATAAAATGTAAATAGCTCAGCTTTTGTGCATCAGTCGCAATGCCCTCCAGGTCACCTATTTTGGCAGTCTCATGTTTTTTCTGACCTTTGTAATGCTTATCTCCAACCTATTTGTCAGCAAATTTTTTTGAATATATCCCAACAACAATTTCACCAAGCACAATCTACCTTACGGCCACAGAAGAAGATGAAATATTTCTCCTTCACTCCTTTAGGTGAGCCATTGGTCGATATATTTGAGAGGTTGAGAACTAAGGGACTTCTGCAACCCAAAAAGGCATCATACCTAAGTATCTATCTCTAAACTTTGATTTATCCAAAAGTTGTGCCTATCATTTAAACATTCAAGTACATGACATTGAAGATTGTCCAGCACTAAGATTCAAGATTCAAAGCCTTATTGAGAGTGGCAAAATAAAGTTGCAGCAAGGGCCTCCAATCAACAATGATAATGTCGTAAACAAGTATATACCTTTTGTTAAGGGTGATCCATCAAAAGTGGCACCAAGAAATTTAAAGAGAAAGAGGGCAACAAGTTTAGAAGGCAGACAAAGTCATCATTTTGCAACTTGAGAATGTTATTTTCCTTATTCCTCCTTTATGAGTATACTACGAACCCATCTAAACCATCTAGAAGAGCTAGGACAGGAGCTGAGGTGAGTCGAGTCTTCAACTCTTGAAAATTCTTCTCGTAAGGGTCTGACCACTGATACTTGACTTTCTTTTGAGTCAATCTGGACATTGGGGATGTAATAGAAGAAAATCCCTTAACAAACCGTCTGTAATAGCCAACCAAACCCAAGAAACTTCTGATATCGATGGAGAGACAGGTCTGGGCTAGTTTCTTATTGCTTCGGTCTTTTAAGGATCTACTCTAACGCCATTACCCGAAATGATATGACCAAGGAATGCTACTGACCTTAGCCAAAATTCACTCTTACTGAATTTGGTGAACAACTGATGATTTCTGAGGGTCTAAAGTACCATTCTCAGATGGTCTGTATGATCACACTCACTGCAGGAATAGACCAGAATATCATCTATGAAGACTATAACGAACATGTCCAAGTACTACTTGAACACATGGTTCATCAAGTCCATGAAAGCTGTTGTGGCATTGGTGAGATCAAAGGACATGACTAGGAATTCAAAGTGACCATACCGAGTACGAAAAACTATTTTTGGAATGTCAAATTCTTTGACTTTGAGCTGATGATAGACGAATCTGAGGTCTATCTTGGAGAAATAGATAGCACCCTAAAGTTGGTCAAATAAGTCATCGATTCTGGGAAGAGGATACTTGTTCTTGACCATGACCTTATTAAGTTAACGGTAGTCTATACACATTCTGAGAGAACCATCTTTCTTGCACACGAATAATATTGGAGCGCCCCATGGGGACACATTAGGTCTGATGAATCCCTTATCTAAGAGATCCTTCAAATTCTCTTTTAATTCTCTGAGTTTTGATGGTGCCATTCTGTATTGTGGAATCTATATAGGCTGAGTATCTGGAAGAAGATCAATGCCGAAATCTATTTCCCTTTCGGGAGGAATTCTTGGAAGATCTTCAGGAAAGACATCTGAATACTTATTCACTACGGGGATAGATTCAATACTAGGAGTTTCGGAACAAGTGTACTTAACTCGAACAAGATGATAGGCACATCCCTTGGATATCATTTTTTGTGCCTGAAGGTAGGAAATAAGCTAACCTCTGAAAGTGGATACACTACCCTTCCACTCTAGGATGGGTTAATTTGGAAACTGGAACTGGACTATTCTGTTTCTGTAGTTGACTATGGAATAGCAGGAATGAAGCTAATCCATGTCGAGAATGACATTAAAATTAGTCATCTCTAATTCGACTAAGTCTATTGAAGTGACTTTCTAAGATATCATAACCGGGCAGTTCCTGTATACCCGCTGAGCTATGATAGTTTTACCCACTAGGGCAGAAACTGAAAAGGGCTCTGCTAGAATTTTAGGATTGACTCCAAAATCAACTGTTATATAGGAGTAACAAAAAACAAAGAAGCACTTGGATCTAACAAAGTATAAATATGCACATGAAAGATCTGTAACGTACCAGTAACCTCATTAGGAGAATTGTCTTAATCTTACCAGGACTGGAGAGCATAGAGTCTGTTTGGGCGTTGCCCACTAATAGAACTAGAGGTGGCACCTTGCTGATTTGGACGACTGGACTGAGCTGAGGAATGATTATGTTGACCCTGTGGACCTGACTGTGGACAATCTCTAACTCTGTGGCCTGGCTTGCCTTACCCAAAACTAGTATCACTGCCAGCTCTGCAAGTACCCTGGTAGTTCTTGCCATAAGTCTGACAAAGGAGATAGGTGCGGGCACTACTAACACTGTCATGAGACTTAGAGCCTGGCGCTCTATCTCTAAACTTAAGCACAGGAGCACTAGCTGTAGAAGGAGCTGGAATTGAGGACTTATAATGAAATTGAGAACGGTTTCCTCCTTCTGATTTAGGCTGAACAAAGTTAAAACTACCTGTCCTTGCTCTCTTATTCTACTTCTCTCTCATCTTAATCTTCTGCTCCTCTATCTGCTGAGCATGACTCATAATCCTGGATAAAGTCATGTCTCTGTTCAGTATGGCAGATCTGCACTCATTTACCATACTATCATTTACCCCTGAAATAAAATTACTCATCTTGGCCCTGCTATCTGCAACCACATGAGGGGCATATAAGGCTAATTGAGTAAACTTAAGAGAATACTCTTTCACCATCATGTTGCCCTACCTAAGGTTAATGAATTCTAACACCTTAGCCTCTCTAAGCTCTAGGGGAAAGAATCTATCAAGGAAAGGGAAAGCAGAAGCAAACTTCTCCCACTCAACAGGCCCTGCCTCATCTGGCCTTTCTGACTTCCACTGTTTAAACCAAGTATGAGCAATATCCTGCAACTGATATGCAACTAGCTCAGCACTCTCAACAGGAGTAACCCTCATGATGTATGTAACCTTTTGAACTTGATCTAGGAATTCCTGAGGGTCCTCATCTGACTTAGAACCGAGAAAAAATAGAGGATTCATTCAGGTGAAGTCCCAAATTTTGGCTATAGCTGAATTGGCCACTGGGTTGGCCTGAGCAACAGCTGGTCATTCATTATGAGCAGCAACTGACTGAGCAAGAGTAGTGAATACAGCTCTGAACTCTACATGAGAAACATATTTGTCCAAAGATTCTTCGGGCTGAGGGGCTGACTGATTCTCATTTCTTCTTTTGGGAGGCATGTTTTGTAGAAGAAAGGGAGAAACGAATTAAACTGTGAAATTGACTTGAGATTATGCTCACTGGCACGACATGAATACTGGAAGAAGGGAAACTATTCCTAAACATCTTATCCTGCAAATAAATGTGGCGTGCAATACACCCATATACAAGACTCTACTAGATGCGGCTTTCAGACTTCCTAGGACTCTATTGAACCTTAGGCTCTGATACCAAGTTTGTAACACCCCAAATCTGGTACCCAAAATGCTACACGATGTTCATGATTCTGAAGGACCACAAGCTAACCCATGACTGATATTTGTACCTATATACTGCATAACTTACCGTATAATGCAGAAACATGAACTGGAAGGCCATAAGATTCAAAACTGTAACATAAGATCTAATAAATCATAACATATGGATAGGGTATGTAATACCTAAAACAAAGCTGAAATATGCTACCTAAACATACTGTAGTCTAAAAAGCCTCTAAACATGACTGTCTGAATAAGGAGTTAATGGGATATGTCCGCAACTAACTCCAACTAATAAATTAATTAATATGATATTAAAATGATGATCGTGTCCTCGGAAGATGAGGACTTACTTCTAACTCTAACTGCTGAGACTGGAATTTACTGATGCTCTGGAGCTCGTGTCTCTGAACCTATGGTATAAGACACCATAGCACAAATACGTCAGTACTTTGAATGTACTGGTATGCATGTGAGGTAGGCTGAATGCATGGGGTTCATATGTATGAACAATACTGACTAACTAATTAATATGAGTGTGAGAATACATACATACATATATAGTAACTATAACTGAAATCGTGATAATGTAAGTTTACTGATAACTAACATGAATAATGAATAAGTTTTGATAACTGATATATAATTGATAACAGGAGTGACTGTAACTGATAGTCCTGAATCTAATGGAACTAGCTGAGTTTCGTACTAAATCTGAGTTGACTATATCTGACAGTCCTGAATTCTATAGAACTATCTGAGTTCTATTACTGAGACTGATTGGTTGTATCTGAAAGTCCTGGTTCTGTAACATGAAACTGTGGGAAGTATTTATCTAACCGACATGCCCCAAATAACGCATTATATCTGAATTGGGGTCTAATCTGTGCCCTGATTGGAAGGGTGACAATACCGCGCCACTGGTAAGGATAACATGTGAGTAACCCTCAACTAATAGATTACTCTAATTAGAATGGTGGGAACCCTCAACTAGCAGGTTAAGCCACCTTATATACCCTCAACTAGAAGGTATGATGTCTTAACCTATGCTGGCTATGTAGTTCTGGAACACAAGGATTGCTCCTAAGAATCACACCTCTACTGGTAGGTGAGTTCCCATCCTTGGGTTCACTCGGTGCTAATTTTTACTCCCATTAGAATAGACACTGAACATGGACTACTAAACTGAACTGGACTGAGTTAACTGAGTTTTGTTGACTGATAGAATATTACTGAGATTACTGAGCTTTCCTAAGTCATGAGACTGACTGAATTCTACTGAACATGGCTTGACTGAGAGTATCTTGAAAACATGACATTGGCTCTAGGCATACAGCTAAATTATCGGGTACAAGTACTCCCAGGACTCGACGGAAGGAAACTGACAAAGCCCAACTTTCTTGAATACATGACCAACATCAACAATCCATAATATAATACACAAAGATTGACGGAGGAAATTCTTGATTTTGAATCTTCTATGAAAAGCCCTAGGTTGTTCTTAAGAGGTTTTTGAGGGAAGAGAGTATGATTTAGGTTCCCAATAGCTGAATCTCGTGTTACAGGGCTTAAATAGGGGTAGGAAACTGACCCTTTTAACCCTGGATGCGTCTTTTAATTTTAGTGAAAATTTCTCGAATTGGACCCCTGGCGCGACACGGCGTTATCATGTCGTGTTACTGGAATTTGACAATTGGAAAATTGAGGGATGGCGCGATGCGGAGCCATTGTGTTGCCACTTAATTTGTGACCTAGAAGTTTGGCGCTATGCAGGGAAAATTGCACTAAGACACTGGAAAAGGACAATTGCCATTTTAGCTTGTGGCGCGGCGCGCCACTGACCAATATGGTGTTGTTTTACGATGGGAACTTAAAATAGTCATAACTTCTTACCCGGTTATCGGATTTAAGTGAATCTTATATCGATGGAAAGCTTGTTGAAATTTCCACATGACAAAAAGTGAAAATATTAAATATACCACTTGTACAAAGGAGAATTCATCTTTCAAAGAAAGCTTCTAACATTTTTTTGAGACAATTTCAAGCTAGGAAAAAGTACCAGGTATTACAATAAAATAGGACATAATTGGGTTAGTCTGCCCTCTAATAAGACATTATACATGTTTGACTTTAATTCAATATTTATGTTCGCGTACCTTTGATTGAAAATTTTGCAATGCATTTATCATTTATTTTGGTTAGATATGCACTCGATTCTATCTTTTGAACCCCTTGAAAAATCAATTTTAATTACTTATCTGTCCTTTATCAAGCACTGCTTTTCATTTTGATTGGGTCCGTCCACCATAAAATAGGACATATTTGCAATTTGGATTCGTCCATCCTAAAACAGGATATATTGGGACAATATGCCCTCTAATAAGGAATTTTACGTATGCATGCTTTCAATTGAATATGTATACTTACTTGCATCTAATTGAACATCTAGAAATGCCTTAATAATTTATTTTTCTAGCCAAGTAACGTGTACTATCTTTTAATTTCTTGAAATATCAAACTCAATTATTCATTTG
>NC_061115.1:173903343-173969956 GCF_002878395.1 Capsicum annuum | reverse complement strand
GACTATAAAAGCTATTTTTATTTATTTTTTGCAAACGAGTGGATTTTTAATATGTTAAATCTTTTTCTTATAGATGATTAACATAGATTATTTTAAAAGATATATAATGTTTCACTTATATTTTTTTTTAATTCAGTATTGATTGCTTTATCTAATCTAAGTTTGGCCGGTTAACCGTAGTTAGCAGATCCTTTAGGGTGCCTAATCCCTTCCCTTTAGGATGATTAGAATCCGTACCTAGAATTTTAAGTTGCGCAGACCTTAAAATGAAGTCTTTATTTTTTTAGATCGCTTAGTATATAATAGGTGTCCTAATTCACCGTAGAACCAATTAGGTGACGACTTCCTTATTTAACTTAGAAGTTTGTCCAATATGTTGTACACTAGTTTGACCTCGTGTTAAAATGGGGTATACCACTTTTAATATATTACTAATTTACTACCAAACTTTACACTACATAATAAACATAAAAAACACATATACATATAATGAAAAAATAAAAATAATGTTAGCAAATATTACTTAGACAACTAGTATCGACATATAAAAATACTATAAGTTTATCTTTTAAGTGTTGTATGTAAAATTGTAAATTTTTTAATATATGTTCAAAAACTTCAAGTATTATTATATTAAGTATTATAGATTGTAATCTTGTATGTATATATGCGTGTATATTTTCTAAAGTACTATAACATGTAATGTATATATATTTCAACTTTCAAGTGGTATTTTAAGTAGTTTATATTCTACATATATGTGTATATATTTTCTATAGACTCTAAAGTAGTATATATTTAATATATACATGTGCATATGTTTACCAAATTAGCATATATACAATATATATGCTGTATGTATATTGTTTCAAGTAGTATTTTAGGTAGTATATATATATTATATTGTATGTATATATGTGTATATATCTTTTATGGACTCTAAAGTAGTATATATTTAATGTATACATGTGTATATGTTTTCTAAAGTACTGTATATATAATGTATATATGTTGTATGTATATTGTTTCAAGTAGTATTTTAAGTAGTATACATATTATATTGTATGTATATATGTGTATATATCTTCTATAAACTCTAAAGTAGTATATATTTAATGTATACATGTGTATATATTTTCTAAAATAGTATATAAATAGTGTATATATGTTGTATGTATATTGTTTCAAGTAGTATTTTAAGTAGTATATATATATATATATATATAGATATTGTACGTATATATGTGTATATATCTTTTGTAGACTCTAAAGTAGTATATATTTAATGTATACATGTGTATATGTTTTCTAAAATCTAAAGTAGTATTATATATAATGCACATATGCTATACGTTAATTGTTTAACGTATTTAAAATGTATATAAGTGTGAATATAGAGTATATATTGGAAAAAACATGTAATTTCGATTTTTTTTTAACATTTTGACTGGTTTGAATCGATTAAAACCTGTTAAAAGCTAAGTGGGTCGGTTCTGGGCTAGTTGGGCAGATTTTACTGTTGGGCCCGAATTAGACCGAACCATTAAAACCTGACCCGAAATTAGCCCGGCCCAAAACCTGATAAGCAAAAGTGGCCCTATGTTGATTTGAACCGGACTGACCCGGTTGTCAGGCATGGATAAAGATGAATTGGAGATGGTGTGGTTGGGGGAGGTGAATGAAAAGTGAGTGAAGGAATAATAATTTTACTTCAGAAAATAAATTACAAAAATTTTATTTAATATTTTTGGTAATAATGTGGATGGCATATGTTATTTATGTAAGTGCAAGTTACAAACATGGTAGAAAAGGTTCAAAAATTTTAATAGTCGTTTGGGCATGAAAATTATTTACTTTTTTAAAAAAAAAATTATTTTACTTTAGTAAAAAAAGTGAAAACAATATGTGTTTGGTCATGAGAATATCAAATACAATTTGAAATTATATTCTAAAAAAGTGAAAACAAGAAAAAAAATTCAAATATAATTTCAAATGAGTTTGAATTAAAAGGGACAAACAAGTTTCTCTGTTAAGTGAGAGTCCTTCAAGTTTTAAAATTTAGGTAAAAGGGACAATTTTTTTTTCATTTTTTTAAAAACATTTTCGCTCCAACAATTAAAGAGGTTGTCTCAACAACTATAGAAGTTGTCTCAATAACTAACAACTATAGAAGTTGTCTCAATAACTATCAAAGTTGTTCGACAACTTTGCTAAGTGGTTGAACAACTTTGATAGTTGTTGAGACAACTTATGCAGTCGTCGAATAACAGTCCTAGTTGTTTAAGCGACTTTATTTCTTTTAACTTAATAATACTATGGGATCCACTTATCCCCTTTTTTAATTAAAGATTTGAGCGGATCTTTGAACTTATTTTTTTCATTTTAAATTATACTAGTTCAGAGATACGCGTCTCGCGTGTGTACCTCAATTTAGTGAGTTCAATTTTATAAAATCATTTAAAATATAAAAAAATATGACAATCTTTCAAAATATTTATTGCATTTTTTATTAGCATCTTAACATTAGGGCAACTTTTAGTTATTATCCAATTCTATAAAAAAAAAAATAGAAATTAGTCAACCAAAAAGCATGTATGTTAGTTTAAACACAAGAAAGTTTACAAAAAACAGTATATTCTCTTTAGTCCTTCTTTGAACCCTTCTCCTTCACCTATACTAAAGATTTAGAAAAAAAAAATGAGACAACCCTTTGATATTTTTGACCACTTTATTTGATGGCAACATGCTTATTTCTTTCAATTTTCGATAAAAAATTTTCTACGAAAAAAGAAGTAGATAGATTAAACTCGATTTATAACGAATAAAGTACTTGATCCACTTGCAAACTTAATTAGTAAGCCCAAAATTTAAAGATTCGACTATAATCCTAAATTTATATTTTCATCATTCAAACAAAAGTTATACATATCAAGATTTAACACTTTTTATATCCTTATATTTAGAACTTAACTAACAAATTTAATTAAAGATGTAACTATAACACTAACAAAATAGTTAAATAGCATAATTAAAAAAAGTCATAGTTGAACTAAAGAAGAAGAAAAAAGAATGAGATAAACCTTTGATATTTTTGACCATTTTATTCGATAGTGACATGCTTATTTCTTTCAATCTCCGATCAAAAATTTCCTACGAAAAAAGAAACACGAGAAAAATATAAAAAAGGAGAATACATTGTCTTGTTATCTATTTAATCTTAATTTATATATAATATTTAAAGTTATTAACTAAAAGGAATAAAGAAAGATGATAATAATGAATACATACATAAAAAGATAACTTGAATTAATAACAAAATAAGAAGAAAAAGAAGAATTAGAGCTACGTTTTTTGTAAATTTTGATCCAAAAATATTAGTTAAAAAGAATTGTACTTTTTTTTATCTAAGGTGAAATTTTAATTGATCTAGAAGTATTAAATATTATGAATTCTTACTTAAATTAAATAATCAAACAAAAAAAGATTATAACTAAAATTAATTGTGAACAAAATCTTTATCCAAAAGGATGCATATGTGAGTTAAGGAAAAAATGTCAAAATAATACCACCAATTAATTAAAGTTTTTAAAGATTTATTTAAGATACAATTTTAGTTGATTTAAAATTCTTAAATTTTAGGTATATAATTCAAATAAGGAAAGGTTTAAGATTTAGGTTTTAATTAGTTGTTTGGTGGTATAAGTTTGTTAATTGGAGTTTCATGCAGAACTCTTCTTCGCGTACGACTACTATTCCTTATTCCTTATATAATACTTTCTTCGTGTCAAATTATTCGTTTTAAATTTTCTAATTTAATTTCTTATTTTACTTATTTTTTTTATTAATAAAATAATTTTTTTTTCATATTTTACCCTTTGCATTAATTACTTTTTTTTCAAAGTAAATATACTATTAATTATTTTTTTTAATTAATGGATCATCTTAATTTGAAATAAGTAATTTGGGACGAAGGAAATAGTATAGTAGCGAACTTTTGTTCCAAAAATAATGTTAGTTTCTCACAGAGGAAGATATTATTATTTTACCAAAATATTAGTGTAAATAAACCAAAAACATATGGTACACTATAAAACAAATTTTTATAATAGTTTTTGTTTTTCCACGAAATATAATATTAGTTTGTCAAAATTTAAATGTCTAAATTGTAAGATATTAATTAACTGACAGATTTATCTAAAATAAATTTTTATATATTTAGGACTTTTATATTTTATATATTTAGGAGTCTTTTAGTAAAACAAAAATTTTTATATATTTATTATAGTTAATATTTAATATTATAAAATAAGAAAAAAAGGTGAAAAGATGATTTTGTGTATTATAGGGGTTTTTAATAAAGGGCAAAAGTTCAAATTATTTTTCTAAAATCATATTTTTAATATATTATAGATATAGATATAGATTATATATATAGATTATAGATATAAATTATAAATATAGATTATAGGTATAGATTTAAAATATTGTATTTTTTAATTTTTTTCACTAAAATAAAATAATTTTTCTAAGAAAAAGTGAAAAAAAACTAATGTTCAAAGGGCTACTGAGAATATCCATAGATTACTTTGCCAATTTTTCATATTTCCTCCCTTTCCAAAGGCAGCCAGTCTCCTCCTCGCTTTACTGAAATATGGAGACCGCCGGAGAGACAACGCAGTCTCAGGATCGGGCACGGGAGAAATCATGGGGGGAGAAAGTATCAGAAGCAGTACTCTCAGTTTATGGTCGTCTACCGAAGAAAGGAAAACCTCAGGGCCGTGAAGTCACTGTTTTGGCTGCCTTTCTTGTCTCTTCACCTTCACAAGGTGCGATAAGGAAAACTCTTTTGCGAATTTTGATTGGATATTTTGCTGAAGAATGGTGATTGTTTATTATTATTATTATTATTTTGCAGAACTGAAAGTAATTTCGCTGGGAACAGGGACAAAATGCATAGGGCGTTCACGACGGAGTTCGAAAGGCGATGTTGTGAATGATTCTCATGCCGAAATTACTGCAAGAAGAGCTCTACTAAGGTTTTTTTTTCTCTTTCTGAATTAGTGGAATCAATTTATGTGTCATAGTTGGGATTTCGTCAGTCAAAAAGTTTAATTTGACAGTGGATTTGGGCATGAAATCTTCTTCGTCTTTTTCGGAGTACTTTCTTTGTGTTTTTAAATAACCTGGTGCTTGATCAATTTCCACTTACCTCGACTAATTCCACGAGATACCTATCATCTCCCATTAGCAACAGGTACCGTGCAATTATTTCCACCAAGGCTTGGACAAATGAGAAGAAATCACCTAGTGTTTTTGTCTCTGCTGGACTTTGGACGTGAGACCTCCAGATTTTAAACCCACTTCATTGACCACTAGGTTACACCCTTGTATGCTTACTTTATTTGTCTTTAAAAATACTAATTATCAAAGCAGGAAGATCAAACCACCCAATTAAACTGGATTTTTCAAAAAAAATTAAGTAAATCTACGTATTTAAAATTATAAATTACAACTTTTTATTACTTTAGTATTTAAGAAAGAAACACCAAACATACTTAATGGACACAGGGAGTATTATTCTCTGTCAAGGGTATACTATGATATTGTCCTGTTTGCATTTTTAAGATAACACTCCACGGCCTAGGAGGATGAGGAACATTTCTGTACTTTTGTGGATGATGTGGTTAGGGCTGTCGTAAAGTCATGTAGGGAATATCAATTGGGATCTAGAGAAAAGGACACTTTTGACTGTTCTTTTTTTTTTTTTTGGCAATTAAAAGTTTTATTAAACACGAAGTGAAAACATTACAAATCCAACGGGGAGAATCCTACTCCAATCCACCCTTCAACAGAACAACCAAAACCAAGCCTAACAAGTTTAATTACCAACAGAAACCAAAATAGTGCTAACTGGCAACCTTGTGTTAGTAAGCACTAATACATTCAAACAGTCGTCTATTGCACCTAACTCTAATACATAACCCAAACTTGATCTGGTGCATTATGTCAACTGCATTGCTGCATCGATGTTGAAAGATCCTAGTGTTTCTTTCTGACCAAATGGCATAAATTACAACTTCAAAACTTGCCTTTAAGATGATGGCTCGTGCATTTCTCCCTTTGGAGTTCTGCAGCTTCCATTTCCATTCCGTCTCCCATGTATAAATCCCCCTTTACCATTGCTGCCATAGTAGTATATTTTCCCAGATTGCTCGAGAGTATACACAGTCAAAGAACAGGTGGTTTGCAGTCTCAGATTCAGACTTATATAGCACACACGTATCAGATACAACTATGCCCCATTTCAGTAGAATATCATTTGTTCGAAGTCGTCCTAGCATTTGTAGCCACATAATAGATGGTTGTCTGGGACCCAAGGGTGTGGCCTAGTGGTCAATGAAGTGGGTTGAGAACCTGAGGTCTCAAGTTCGAATCCCAGTAGAGGCAACAAACATTAGGTAATTCTTCCCATCTGTCCTGGTCTTGGTGGACAGAGTTACCTGGTATCTGTTGCTTGTGGGAGGTGGCAGGTGCCTCGTGGATTTAGTCGAGGTGCACGAAAGCTAGCCTGGACACCACGGTTATCAGAAAAAAAAAATAGATGGTTGTCTGGGCTCAGCACAGTTATGGCATACAAGATGCTTCCACTCCACTCTAGGTACCACACCTCTCAATAGAGAATAAGCTTTGGAGATCAAGAATTTACCTTCATGCACCAGTCTCGTAGCGTCTCCAAGCTGTGGCCAGTATTTTCTCATGCCCAGTACCTTCCGAACCATCCACGAAGCCTGCGCAGGAATAGGCATACTCGCAACTCTTGTTGCTTTACATAGTAATGGTGAGTCCAGGCAACCCACAACTTCTCCTTTTGAAAGCTTAATGCCCACAGTAACTTACACATAGCAGCCTGGTTCCACACTTGCAAATTCAGCAAGTTAGCCACCGGCTCCTCTAGGTAAGCAAACAGTATTCCAGGCAACAAGAGCCCTTTTATTAATAGTAGCCTTCCCCGTCCATAGGTAGCTTCTACACACAGCCTCAATCATCTTCATGACCTTCTTTGGGAGTAGGAAAAATTGAGCCCAATAGTAGCTCTCCTAACTCATATCCCAATATGTTCAAGATATTTTGTTGCGTTGTCAAATTTTTTCCATTATGGGACCTACACAAGAAAGGCAGCCAAAATAGTGACTTCACGGCCCCGAGGTTTTCCTTTCTTCGGTAGACGGCGATAAACTGAGAGCACTGCTTCTGATACTTGCTCCCCCCATCATATCTCTGGTGCCGGAGCCTGAGACTGCGCCGTTTCTCTGGTGGTTTCCATATTTTCAGTAAAGTGAGGAGGAGACTGGCTGGTTTTGACTGTTCTTACAAGTAATAAATTTGATTTATCGAGTAAACCTGCAAATATATTGCAGCTTCAACATGTTAAAATTGACTCATAAATTGGAGACGGTGTTCTCCTCTTGTTTAATTTGCATGTTGAATTTGTGTACAAACAAACTGTTTCAATCATGGATGAGGAATTGTGTGAGGTAGTATCAGCATTCTCGTTTTCACTTGAGATCATCACCAACTAATTATACCTTGGGAAACCATTATTGTGAAGTTGACAGATTATATACTGTCTTGTTTTAAGAACTGATACAGATTGGAATTTTACTGTCTTGTTCAAGAAAGATGGAACTAAAATCTTTCCCCTCATCTTGTCTGGTAGCGTTGGAAGGGGCTGAAAACCCAAAGGTGATGGCATTCCGATTTTCCTTCTAAACAATTTTGAGAAATAAACCTTGACCCTCCTACCAGTCTACCTTCACTTTCAGCAGAAACTGGTCTTTCATTCTGTTCATAGGAAGTGATAGACCTACCTATTAAACTCTAGGGTGTGATGGTGTGAAGAAAGACTACTCAAATTGGGCAATGGAAGTCCTTTTTCTAAATTTTTTCTAGTTTCATGCCTATGCTGCAGTGTTACCGTCTCTTATTGGGTTGTTATATACTTAGTGTATCAAGGATATGTCTTTTTTTTTAAAACTTGTAACTTTGTATATTATATATATGATCGAAAACAAAAGAGTACGTAGGTTGTCCTGTCCCCATATTTATAGGAAAACACCTCTACGAAACCGAAGCTATTCTACTCTCCTAGATTGAATCTATTGCTTCTAGAATATCAACAGTTTCTCCTGAGCAAGACTGTTTACACCAAAAACTAAAGAGCAAAATACAATTCATTTTTATTTGCTATGCAGAGTAGCTCCTATTTTTGAAACATGTGGAATTTCTTTCTTTCCATGTTGTCCACCATATACAAGCTGGAACAATTCTCCAAGCTTCTCTGTCTCTAGCCTCCCATCCTGCTTTTTCCCAGGTAGCTAATCAACAACAACAAACCCAGTATATTCCCACATCGTGGGGTCTGGGGAGGGTAGAATGTACGCAGTCCATACCACTACCTCTAAAGAAGTAGAGAGGCTGTAATATTTCCAGGCATTATCCATGTGATTCCTCTGGGAGCCAATAACATTCTCTACAGTAGACCTGTTATCTTGTGATGAAGGAATAAGTGTTTTACTGTTTCGTCAGTATCCCACATAGACACCATGTGGAGCTGATGGTCATCCCTCTTTTCAAAAGGATATCCTTTGTGAGGACTGCTTCTCTTGCCAGAAGCCAAAGAAAACATGAAACCTTCAATGGTATTTCCAGATCTGCTTCCATGGCCACTCTTCAATCTCATGGCTGGCTTGGTTTAGGTCTTTATAAGCTGAATTCACCGTATAAACACCACTACTATGCCCATTCCACCAGTGTTTATCCACCTCTTCCAAAACACGCAAGTTCCCAGTATATTGTAAAAAGAAAACCGACCTACCCAACTCCCAATCATTAGGCATCCTTCTGAGGACAATGTCCATCCCTGATTTACCAATTGCTCTGCTACTGTAATGCGTTGTAGTGCTAGGTTGTAAATGTCGGGAAATTTCTCTTGTAGGCTCTTAGTCCCAAGCCATGTATCCTTTCAAAAATTATTTCTTCTCCCATTTGCAATTCTAATGCAACATTTATTCTTCAACAATGGCCAAAGAGCTCTGATAGATTTCCATAGGCTGACCCCACAAGGGGTGTTGATCTCCTCTGTCATCCACCTATCCTCTTCATATTTTGCTTTGATGACCCTTCCCCCATAGCATATGGTCTTCTTTTGTGTATCTCTATAGCCATTTCATTTTTAAGGCCATATTTTGAAATTTCAAATCTCTGATTCTCAACCCCCCCTTCTTTTTGCTCAATGTAAGGGCCTTCCCTTTAACTTAATAGTAACCTTTCTTCTCCATGGTACCTTGCCACAAAAAAGATTTTCTAATGTTGTCTAGTCTTTTGATGGCACTAGCAGGAATTGGAAATAAAGTTATCATGTATGAGGGTAGGGCATCTAGCACATATTTAATAAGTGTGACTCTACCTCTGGGAGCTAAGTGTTGGGCCTTCCGCCTAGATAGTTTCTTTTCACACTTCTCTATGAACTCATTCCAAATTTTCTTGGACTTCGATTTTGCCCCTAAAGGCATGCCAAGATGTATACAGTTTGCAAAGTCCCAACTTCACTTCCCAGAATTGAAGCTAAGAACTCCATTCTACTGACTTCATTTATTGGGAACAATGGTCTCTTCCTTCAATTGATATGAAGACCAGACACACATTCAAATAGAACCAAGATCACCCTCAGATAGTTCAATTGGTCCACATTTGCATCACAAAAAATAAGAGTGTCATCTGCGTACTGCAGATGTGTTATCTCCATGCTACTGTTATCCCTCCTATCTGTTTCAAAGCCCTTAACCCAGCCAATGTTCTTTGCATTCTCCACCATATTGTTTAGTCTTTCCATTGCCAAAATGAATTAAAAAGCGGACAAGGGGTCACCTTGTCTTAGCCCCTTTGAGCTTTGAAGAAACCAGCAGTTGATCCATTAATGAGGACTGAAAAGCGTACAGTAGAAATGCAATGTCTGATCCAGCTAATTCATTTGCATCCAAAACCCATCCTCTGCAATATATCCAAAAGGAACCCCCAATTGACATGGTCATATGCCTTTTCTCTATCTAGTTTGCATAGAATACCAGGTCTGTTCTGTTTGATTCTTGAGTCAACAACTTCATTTACCACCAAAACAGCATCCATAATTTGCCTCCCTTTAATAAAAGCCATTTGTTGTGAGCCCACTAGCTTTGCCATCACTTTTTTTAATCTCTCAGTCAGCAGTCAGCACCTTTGAGAACAATTTATAGATACTACCTATCAAACTGATAGGTATGAAATCTCTCAATTCCTTAGCCCCCTTCTTTTTTGGAATTAGAGCTATAAATGTTGCTTTAATGCTCTCTTCAAAAATCTCCTGTTCATGAAAATAATGGAATGCAGCCATAATGTCTTGTTTCATTATCTCTAAACAGTTGAGAATGAAATCCATAGTAAAACCATCTGGACCTGGGGCTTTGTCTTTTGCACACGACTTCAGACATCTCAGAACCTCTTGTTCTTCAAAGCTAGAAACCAGAGTCTCTTTCTCTTGCTCTGTAATTGTTGGGCAATGTACAAAATTGTAGACAGATCTCCACTCCTCTGTTTCTGTATACAATTTCTGATAATAGTTAATAATCTCCCCTCTAATACATGTTGGATCTTCAGTAATTACCCCTTGAACCATCAGCTGATCTATGTTGTTGTATGTCTTGTGAGCATTTGCCATTTTGTGAAAAAAAACTTGGTATTGTTGTCTCCATCGTTTATCCACTGTGTCCTTGATCTTTGCTTCCAAGAGATTTCTTCCTTTTTGATGAACTCCTCATACTCCATATACAGTGCAGCTTTGCGCACTTTCTCCTCCTCGTTTAAAGGTCTGTTATTCAATATCTCTTCCCATTCTGCCATTTTCTCAAGCAAGTTTCTTTTTTGAGCACTAAGATTCCCTTGGTAACTTTTGCTCCACTCTTTAAGCTTTGCTTTGAAGGCTTTGAGTTTGCAAGCCAACATATAGCCTGGTTTTCCGGAAGGATGGAATGAGTTCCACCAGTTTCCAACTCTTTCAATAAATCCTTCTGTACCCAACCACCATCTTTCTATTTTGAAATATGATCTATTGTGAGTCCATATTCCACATTGCAGAGCTACTGGATTGTGATCTGGAAACACTCTCTGCATCAAAATTTGCTTAATGTTGCTGAATTTGTCATCCCATTCCTCTGAAATAAGGATTCTATCAATCCTAGAAGCTGTGAGCTGATTATCCCCTTTGGACCATGTGTATAATCCTCCTCCTATATTTAGATCTAACAACTTCATGTCTTCTATAAAATCTGAGAATTCCACCATGTATCTGTATCTTCTTTTGCAGTTTCTTTTCTCTGTTGGGTATCTAATTGTATTAAAATCCCCACAGACAGCCCAAGCCCCTTCCATCAATCCCCTAACTGCACTTATTTCATCCCAAACCAGCCTTCTTTCAGTGCCACAATTAGGAGCATATACTCCTGTTATATGACAGGAGAACTCCTGGAGTAAAGCTTCAAATTTGCAAGTGATGGTATAGGCTCCAATTTCTAAAGCCTCCCCTTTCCATACTCTACTGTCCCAAAATAATACTATTCCCTCCTCGAACCACTAGCCTCTAGACAAGCAAACCTCACCCATCTACCTCCCCATATTTGACTGATCATGACCTTTATTTCCCCCACTGATTTGGTTTCTTGGAGGCAGATGATGTCTGCATTCCAATCCATAACCAAACTCTTCACTAATCTTCCTTTATCTCTGGCATTCAATCTCCTCACGTTCCATGAGATTAGTTTGAAATTTATGGATCCTTTGGTATTAAACTCCTTGAAGATTTTCTTTGATCACACCAGGTACTTGTATTCAGAGATTCGAGATGTTTACATTACTCATTCACATAGCAATGGAAGTATGTTATGTGATGATGTGGAAAAACAATACTCTATATCAAGGATATGTCTAGTTGTACGTAAATGAGAGACGTCCTATCATTGGTTACAGGAAAATGACTTTTACCAATATCCTTGAAGATTTTCTTTGATCACACCAGGTACTTGTATTCAGAGATTCGAGATGTTTACAATACTCATGCACATAGCAATGGAGGGGTGTTATGTGATGATGTGGAAAAATTCATGTTCCATTTGGAGAGTGATGGTTTAGGACCAAAAAGATTGAAAATGCAGCACGGGTGGCAGTTACATTTGTACATATCACAATTACCCTGTAGGTAGTGGTAGTCTGTTGTACTTTTTTAAACCCTTTCTTTTTTAGGACTACTTTTTTAAACCCTTTCTTCAATTCATGTAAGAGTAGAGCTCTCTGATTTTTCAATGTACTTATTATACTAGCTTCTTTGCAGGTGGAGTTGTCTCACCTGGTTCAGAGCTAGCTCTATTGCATGATAGTCCTGCAAAGAAAGGGGACATGATGTGCTCATCTCTGCAATGTGTTTATACAAAAGGGGAGTCGTCGGGATATACTGCAATGACTGATGGTATGACCATATTGGTAACATTGAACATAAACAGTTCCTTAATACCTTTCTTGAACCCCTTATTGTTATGTAGGATCTTTCTTTTGTTACTCGAATTTGTTGGTGAAAGTTATGTTTAAAGTGATCCAAGGTGGGGGTAAAAATTTCATTTATTTAAATCATTTCTGCTAGAGTGTTTAGTGCTAGCTTTGTTCATCGGGCAGGCTGAGTTGGTTTAGATAAGAGTACCAAGGTGGATTCCTAGTCCAAGTGTAGTCGCAAGCATGTAACCCAATTCCAATCTGGCCAACTGCGAGCACTCAGTTTATTTTTTGGGGGCTTTTCGTTTCTTCATCTTTTGGCGATTCAAGCTCAATCGATAGGGCTCAATATCTAGTCCAAGCCCATTCACTTAGCTCACTTTCTTGATGGGTTAGTGGGTCCTCGTGACCTTTGAACAATCCTATTGAGTGTGTATGCAAGTCAAGGTGGTAGTAAAGTTGCAAATGGCTCGGCTAGAAAGAAGATAAATTAAGCACTATTTAGGTAAAACGATCCAGTGTGGTTTCATCATCAAGATCTAGTGCATTACCTGAACTACAGAATGCAATTTTCTTTCCTGACCTAGTTTCATTGGGAACCAATCAGATCATCAAATCCTTATATTCCTTTTTACAAATATGAACTGTTATCAGTTTCAAAAATTAAAAAAAAAAAAAAAGAATTGTATCACCCACCCTTTGAACTTGTCTTCTCGTGAGGTACTAAGTTTGAAATTACTTATTAAAAAAAGGAGAAAGAAGGTCATACGGGAGAATTTCTTTTTTTGAAAATAGAACTCCTTTCCCTATTTAAGTTCTTCTCTTCATTATGCTTAGGTATATTGATAGAGAAACTAACACATGTCACATCATCAGTTAACTGACTTGAGGACCGAATTATAGCCTTAAAAAGGGGACTGATCATGATGTCTATGCGGTGTATAATAATTTTTGAAGTTACCCAAGTGACAGTTCATTGTGCAAATGGCAGATCAAATCTTATGGATTTGGAATATTAGTTTGTAGTAGTCATTATGAACAATTGCTTAGCATAACATAATTTACTAAAGTAGCAAAGTTGACAATTAGTTGTATGGAGGTTGCAAATTAGGGTAGATGGTTAGTAGGTAGTTGATCATTGTCGTGCTTTTCAGTGGGACTAGGCTTGGTAGTAGTCCAGAGCACTGTGTATGTCATAGGTAGCCTTATTCATGTAGTTTCTTGCTTTTTTATATCTACTATATGTCGTTATTGTTCCTTTTATGTATGCTTTGTATTGCTTTCTGTATTAGTTTTCATGCTTTCTTCATTGCCGTATTTCCTTCTTCGTAACTATTTTGATTTGATGCACTTGAGCTGAGGGTCTTTCCTAAACAACTTCTCTACCTCCCCGAGGTAGGGCAAGGTTTGTGTACGCTCTACCCTCCCCAGAAACCACTTGTGGGATTACACTGGGTAGGCTGTTGTTAATTTTCCAAAGTTGACAATTGATGTTGGCTCACATTAAGGCTTTTTTCTCCAAGTCCTAATTAGTGTTTGACTTGTTGTAAAAAAAATTGGTGTAGGAAGTCTGAAGTGCCATGTCCCTCTGATAATTTAAAGGAGGGATAATTTAGAAATAAAAAACTCCTGCTCGTGTATCTTTTTATTTTTTGCTTAAGAATAATTTCAGATTTTTATCTCTTCAGGTTGTGTTCCCATGCCCTTTGGGACAGTCATGCGTAAACCTGGACGCGGAAATTCAACTTTGTCAGTCAGCTGCTCTGACAAAATTGCCCGTTGGAATGTGGTTGGTGTACAAGGTTCCTTATAGTTCTAGTTGTTGCATATGCTTTCAATTATATAATATCCAAAAGCAACGGAAGAAACCTTTAGAAATAACTAGGGACCAATATATATGAATAGTGTAGAAACTTTTACCTTTCTCAAAATATATGAATAGTATAGAAGCTGTTGCAGCACGTGTTCTTTATCTTGTATTTACTTATTATTATTTTTTTTTTATATGGTACACTGTTTTAATAATGCATTTGTGATGGTCCACACAATTGAGCTATGTGGTGATAAGTAGTTTCTCTAGATCTACTAAAATAATATGTTAAACGATCTTTCATTTTTTTAATTAATTGAGATTTAGCTGGTATATGAAATCATCAGATGTTTTACCAGATTGTTTATCTTCTTCATTAAATGTCATCTTTTGTGGAGTTTCTATTCCTATCATGAATTCCCATTAAATGTCAGCATGTTAGTAAGACATCCACAGAGTCTTTTCAATAAAACACATGGGTAAATCTGACTATTCATTATGCAGTGACATGGTCGGTCTGTTGTTTGGTTCATGGGATTGTGAAGTACTCCTTGTGTTCCCATTTATGTGTCATACTTTTCTCTCTAGTCTATTTTAAAAAGAACGGAAAAGGGCCTAATATATGCTTCAAGTATTGGAAATGGTACACAAATACCCTCCTTCCACCTTTAGGCTCTAAAAACCCCTTCCATCCACCTATGTGGCTCTAAAATACCCTTCAACTTAACACAAGTGATTAGGTTTCTAACTTAACACGCGGCAGCTCGTTATTGGTTGGAAGTTTAATTAATTAAAAACTAATTATTCCCTAAAACCGGGGTTCCACTTAATAACCCGATCCAATCCTAAAACCTAAAGACCCGATTCCTAATATTATCTTCTGTTTCTTCTCCATCACAATGAAGAAAAGCCAACGAAAATGACGAATGAGGCTTCCAGCGAGTTCCCTTGAACTTGTCGATGACCTGGATTCATTAGCTTTTCAATTCTATACCCCAAACAGTTCCTTGATGAACGTCTTAGATGCAGCTATCAAAGCGCTAGCACAAAATTACCACTGTTCACTTTCCTTGTGGCACAGATTTCACAAGAGCATCACAAGGTGCTCGAAATCTACTACTACAATGTTTTGTGTGGCTGGATTATTCTTCAAGCATTTCAAAAAGAAGTCATTATGTTCCTTATTTCAGATTAACTTCTCTTGCAAATCCTAGAGCCTTGGCAAATATTCTCTTAGCGGCACCAATATGTTCGTCGCGAATACTATCTTTGTGAATCTTCCCGTTCTTTTTCACTGGTGTCGAGGAACCTGTCTCATCGGTGTTTTTAGGTGGCTTTTTTCTTCATATAAGGTGATTTACTGCCACTTGATTTGTTGCTTTTGGGCTTACCACCCGAACCTGTAAATCTTGTAGGTGGAGTTTTAACCTCGGTACATGTCTGCTTGCCCAAATTTGTCGGCCTTTCTTCCTTACGCGGGATATTTACATCCTTGGCTTGTTCTTCTCATTGCTCAGTATTTGGTGGCCTGGTTCTTTGCCCAGGTGCATGTTCAATCATATGACGGGCAACCATACGAATTCGTTATGCTGCCACAGGAGATCACTATGAGAATGGAAGGTCTGCAAATTGAGTTTCCAAAAAAGTGAAGATGATGAATTAACAATGACAAAATTTATCACTTAAAGTTCAGAACGTCAAGCACTTCGTGTCACTTCAGAAGTACGGGCAATCAATCACTCCGCACTTACATGTACGGGACTCAACTTGTTGCGGAGAAGAAACAGAAGAAGATATTAGGATTCGGGTCTTTGGGTTTTAGAATTGGGTCGGGTAATTAAGTGGGAACCAGGTTGGGTCTGGTAATTTAGGTGGGAACTGCGTTGTGTTTTTGTGAATAATTAGTTTTTAATTAAGTAAACTTCCAACCAATAACAAGCTGCCACATGTTAAGTTAGAAGCCTAATCACTTGTCTGATAAGTGGAAGGGTATTTTAGTGCCATATAGGTGGATGGAAGGGTATTTTAGAGCCTAAAGGTGGAAGGGGAGGGTGTTTGTGTACCATTTCAAATACTTGAAGGGGTATATTAGGCCCTTTTCCGTAAAAAGAGTGCCACTTTCTATATTTGATAGCTCTTTAATTCAATCAGCCCTCCTAGCATGTTTAAGAGTTAAGACCACAAGATTCAAAGGGCATTTTGGTACATTCTACGCATCTTAAAACCATAAGATTCAGAACTCTTCCTTATTTTCTTTAACTCTGTGCTCGGTCAAACTAGGCCACATAAAATGAAATGGAGGGAGTAGTTACTGATGTATCATCATATGACTTTCTAAGAAAAAAAAATATCCTGGTGCTTAGGACTTTTAAATTGCCCTGGAGATTGTCTCATGAAATGGAGAAACCTGTGAACACTGCTGTGGTAGGTATTGTGTTATCAACTTTGTGAAGACTTCCTCTATAACGTGCTTTCAAGATGTGCTGTGATGAAATTATGCGATGTAAGATATTTTCTGGTCGTTGTCATTGTTTTACTTGAAGCTAATCATTATTGTTAATATTGCAGGAGCTTTGCCTTTACTTATTGCTGTGATCTTTTAATCTTTACTAGAAGTTCTGTGTTGTTTCTAATTTCAGTCAGTACTGTTCTTATTGCAGGAGCTCTACTTTCTTATTTCTTCGAGCCAATTTATATTTCTTCCGTGAGCATTGGACAATCCCATATAGCTTCTAAAACCTCCATTACTGGAGATGAAATGATGAGAGCTATACACGAGCGTGTCTTACCTCTGTCCAACAAGTTAATGGATCCATTTCAAGTGAACAAGGTTTCTGCACAATTTTATCCAGCCATGCTTCTTCATCTTATCCTCACAGTGTATATGTTACGTTTTTTTTTGCCTTTGATAGCCACTTGTCTTTGTTGCGCCAATTCCACCCAAGGAGTTTCAACATTCTGAAACTGCTCTGACCACTTTAACATGTGGGTAGGTGGCATGATATTCCTTATTCCAGATGAATAATCTGTTGGCACTGCTTTTAATTTACTTCAATGAGCTTATTCTGATGTCAAGGTACTCCATATGCTGGAACAAGTCTGGGTTGCATGAAGTCATTCTTGGAACCACTGGCAGGAAGCAGGGCACTTCTGCAAAGGGCGCAATGTCTCCTTCCACTGAGTCTTCTCTATGCAAGTAAGCTCTTCAGAAATAGATTTTAGAAAATTCTGTAGCATTGTTAATGCCATGATTCTTATTTTGAGTTAAGATTTTAGAAATTCAGTCTGATGCTTAGTGGGTCATCCCACAATTTTGTTATTTTAACTATTAATGTGCATACCACTGTCAACTTGTGGTCCAGCCCTTCCCGAACCCCGCGCATAGTGGGAGCTTTAGTGACCCTTTTTTAGATATGTAAAAGGGGCTGCCCTTTTCTCAATTATGTAAAAGTTTACATAGATTTATTCATGGTATGCTTATTACTATTTCAGGAAGCGGTTTTTGGAATCCTTCTTATCACTTCCACATAATTGCTTAGGTGAACATGCTTTTGTTGGAAATTCATATCGAGAACTAAAGGTGACATCTAGCTTTTTATGTACAAATATCTGCATATTTCACGAAAGATACTGATATTTACATTTCTATATGCAAATATTTTAGTTTTAAAAAGCATTTTTATTTGTTTATTTTTATTCTTATGTGATAATTTATACTCTCATCCTAAGTGAACTGAAGAGAGATTAATACTTTCATAGCAATAAAGGTAAATTTGTAGAAACAGACTGTTTCACCTCTTTCTATTATATTTTGCAGGATAAGTCACAAGAATATAATTTAGCTTCCAAAATCTTTAAAGGCAGTTCAAATTTCAAGAACTGGTTTCTGAAACCTCAAGATTTTGAGGCTTTCTCGTTCATAGCTCCATGAGGTGAGTTGCTGCTGAAGATAGACTGCATGACTGAAGAATGACTATAATGTTGGCATTATGTAAATTACCTAAGTTTATTGCGGGTGATTCAGAAGATAATAGTGTGGAAACAAATTAAAAGGAGTGTGATGGTAGTGCCTTGCAGGGACGATGGTGGATCAGTGAATGTCTTTGATAGTTGAAAGTGCTGGACATTGTCCATGTGCTGTGGGTCATTTTGCGGCAGAGATTGATCATTCGAGCCCTTTAGTGGCTAACTTCATTGAATTGCCAGTGGAATTGCTCAAATTATGTGATTTGTGTTTTTCCCCAGTCTACAGAGAAGTAATTTTGAAGATTTAGCTTGTTATCTTTATTCCTCACCCCCACCCCCCCTCTCTCCCCTCCAAAAAAATAAAAAGGAAAATCTTTGCCCTGTTGAGAATTTTTGCCATGATCCATCATGCACGTGAGGGTATTATCAGTTGGCACTGTTGTGTATGACTTCTTTGCATAGTGCTTTGTTGAAGTCCCTCAAATGCTTTGTTTCCTTCTTGGGGTTCAGTCACATGTTACCATCCAGTTTCATGCTATTTACTTTTCTACTTTCCTACTTAAAAGATACAAAACACTAATATAATTTATTGTACTATAGCATTCTTATTGGAGGATGACCTGACATTATAGTGTGTTGCAATGCAGAACGTCACAATAGCATTCACTAGATATTCATGGCCATTCAGGAAAATTAGATGATTAAAAGAGGCAACAATTGATTAAAAGTTAAATTAGACCAACATCTAATTAAAATTAGAACCTGACATTATAGTGTGTTGCCTCTTTTAACTCTTTTGGAAGTTGGTCTATTCGGTTAAGTGTAATTTGTGGGAGCGTTTAGCATATGAATGAAAAATTAGTCGATAATTTGCCCGTTTGGATAGGCTTAATAAAAGTGATTTTTAAAAAGATTTTTAAAAGTGCTTTTGAAAGTGTTGAACTTATTTTAAAAATAAGCAATTAAGTGTTTGGGTAAAGTGCTGAAATTGAAAAAAAGTTATTGATGTGCATGGTAAACAAGTACTTTTAAGCATTTTTTTGTCAAAATATCTGATTAAAGCTGTTAACAATATGTAGAGTTGATTATTATTAATTTTTATTTTTAAATTGATTCAAATTAAAATTAATATATATATATATATATATATATATATATACTAGTTTAGGTGTACACGACTCGAGCGTGTATCTCATTTTAATGAGTTCAAATGTTACACTAAATAAAAAATTTGTTTAACTAATAAAGATGAATACAATAATTAAATTCAATGTATTTTGAATATATAAAGATGGAGAATTTATTTAATTAAACCTAACCTTTACCGAAAATAATTCTCAAAGCAGATCGATATTCATCTACCACCTATAAACTGCAATGAAACAATACGATAATAGTGACATCAAATGATACAATTAAATCTAACTTTTACACTAAAATTTCCTCAAAGCATCTGACACTCATCTACCACCTGTTAACTATAACAAAATAATACGATAATAGAAATATCAAAATAATATAACTATACCTAATCTTTACACTAAAATATTTCAAATCAGAGATATCAAAGCAATACAATGAAACTTAACCTTTACCTAAAAATATTCTTCAAAGTCGGTAAATTTATGGATTTATGTCAACTTTTCATTTACCGTCTCAAATATGTCCTAAAAAAAGGTTAAATAGGCAAGCCTAAAAACTTTTTGCCAAAACCTTTTCCAATACGGTTTTAAAAAATAGGCAAACTTTTCCTTTGAAGAAAAAATTGGCTGACTTTTTTTCCCAAAATAATGTCCAACATATTACGCCCCAAAAAATAGCAAACAAACCTTTTCCAAATATAATCACTTGGTTAACTTTTCATAAAACGGGTGTTTTGACTAAGTAGGGAAAACATGGGTGTTTTAATCTAGGGAAAAAAGTTAAATTTGGGAAGAATTTAATTGTAGGAAAAATTTACTATATTTATTTTGAAGAATTTAATTATTGGAAAAAGGGTAAAAGACGATTTTGTCTAAAACGGACTCATTTAACAAAGGACAAAAAATTCAATTCACTTTTCTAAAGGCCTCCATACTTTTAATATATTATATATATATATATATATATATATATATATATATATATATATATATATATATATACACACTTGTGGACTTCAAAATGTGTATCAAATAATCATCTGATAGATATTAATATACACATGCCTTGGCTAAAATTTAGATTGAAACAAATTATAACTGATTTATTTATCTCAAAATATATCACTCAGTGGACAAGTCTTTAGATTTTTGGAGTAGGTTGATATATATATATATATATATATATATATTTGAAAACTAAACGCATTTTTGAAAAGGAAAGATTAAAAAGAACAAAATGAAAAAAGATGACCAAAAAGAGAGTAGAATTAACTTAAGTAAAATTAACCTAGCACACCACTTACCAGTTACCTCCAACTTTTTAATTATATGGATGGTTTTAAAAAAAATTAAATTTAATAATTTACCTGTTTCTGCTTTATCTTTATAGCAAAATTTATTTTAGCAAAGGCATTTTTTTGAAATGACAAGAAAACTCAATACTTATTCATGTAACAGAAAAGATAATTTTCATTCAAAGTCAGATCAGAGAGAAGAGTAATTAAAAAATAATAATTAAAAGGGCGGACAGGTGTGGAGGTAGGAGGTGTGTGTGTGTGTATTGGGTTGGGTGGGGAATAGAAACACAACTTTTTTCATTTCATTGAGAAATAATATGAGTGTTCAACGTGATGCACAAATAGATAGAATAATACCTCATAAATAACATCTTTCTAACCTTTAAAGTAATGTTATTTAACATGCATATTCAAAAATAAAATAATTAAAATAATATTTTAATATTATTCGTGCATCGCATAGATACATATACTAGTGTGTGTGTGTGTATATATATATATGTCTCTGTGTGTGTGTGACATGCTTCTAAGATCACCATTTTCATTTATCTTTGTTGTAATTTTTGGGGGCTTTTTCATTCATTTTCCAAGCTAAAAAGAAAGTAATTGCTCATTACTTTTCAAAATATTAACCTAAAGTAATTGTTCATTACTCTATGTGCCCACGTTCCTTAGAAGCTCAAACATCATATTAAATGAGAAGTAACATTATCGGATAGTCCAAAAGTCACCAAACTATATAATGTCAAAAGTCAGTCTAACCGAACTCTTCCAGAAGTAGCTCTCCTCGCTAGACATCTTCTATTTTTTTTTTTCAAGTCGTCAGTTATTTGAGCCTTATTTTTTTATTTATACTGAATGCACCATGGAAGCACTTCTTTTTTTCAATCATTCTTCACATGTTCTTAGTGTTCTTGGATTTCATTTTGACATATAATTACACGGTTCTTGTACATTTCTCCATCTAAATATGTTAATGTATAGATGGTTATTTCAAATGATCACAACACTTCTCCCCAACTGTTATAAACATGTTACTAGAGGATTGGATTCAAGTGATGTTAAATTTTGAAGAAAAAAAATTACTTTTGATATCTCTAGAGTGTTCGATGTAATAGTCCATATGAAAACTTTGTGCACTGCTTATGAAAATATTAATCGGTGATGCTGCAAAAGTGTATCCTCAGAAGGTATGACTTCTTTGGATATATTTGAAGGATGTAAAATTTGGATTCTTCTATCTCAAGAATCGAATGTGATTATGTTGTGGAACTTCGTTACGTTTTAGTTTTATAATAAGTTTTGTTTTCTTTATTATGCCTCTTTCAGAAATACAGAGTAAGATTATGTGCAATACATCCTTGTAATTCAATTCTTCCCTAGATCCTGCGTATAAGTGCAGTGGGTTGCCTTTTATAATTGATGAATTATAATTTTCATCGTTATTTTATTGGTAATATTACTCATAATTTGAAGAAGCATATGTGTTCTTAATTGACCTAGTTTTCAAATTTCTTATTATGTATGTCATGTAATTTGATTGTGATAATCGTATTAGATGTTTGATTAGGAACATGAAAGGACGATGGGGCCGATTGTCTACTACAAGCATAAATGCATCAGATTATGATAAATATCTAGGTGGTCTCACCACATGTTTTAGCAGGCCGTTTTATCGATGGTGTAGTTGCTATCTATTTGTGAATATATGGTTCACTTATTTATTATTTTTTTTAATTATATCATAAATTATTATCTGTGAATGGAATACGATAACTTATAGAAGAAGCAAAAAGGTGGAAGAGATGTCTTTACATATTAACCTAAAGACATTCGTACGTTAAGTTTGTAACTAATTTGTGAGAGACATATTTATTAACTGAAGTATGGATTTTCCATTTAGAAAAAAAAAAATCTTAATACTATAAGAAAGAAAAAGGGAAAGAAGAGGATACAAGGGGCGGTGTTGAAAAAATTATAAAAACAATACTCACACACAAGTGAGCTTAAATTGACTACCCTTTAAAAATATAATTACTAGGTACCCGTGTCAGTGCTAGGCACGAGCATTTTGGCAACATTAATGTGCAAAGGAGATCCAACTTTGGGGAAGATTATTTCTTACTTGTTTTAATAGTTTAGTATAGGAGTAAAAGAAAAGAAATGTAGTAAAATGAACCGATGTTAACATTGTTAGGATTTTTGCCCTGATTTTCTTACCAAAATTAAGTTTTACTTTTCTTATAAAGAAAATAAAAGTAATACCATAATTACTTTTACTTTTCTTGAAGGGAAAATATAATTATTTTTCATATTTGGCTAACCTCTTTCTTGGAGGAAAGATTTTGGACCTCTATAAATAGAAGACCCTCTTCTCATACAATAACACAAAAGCATCCACAATGTAGTCTTTAAAGAGTCTTGTTTATGAGGAGATTTTCACTCGTACTTTTTATGATATTTCATATTATTTTTCTTATATGAAACTATAAGCTCGTGGTGATATTAGTTTTTCATATGTAGGTCGCTTGACCAAATTATATCAATAATAAGACGCCCTCTCAATTTCGAACCCCACAAGTGGTATCAGAGCCTATGGTTCTATTGAGGATAATTTAAGATCAAAGTTGCAATCAACTTGGCGACGATGAAGTTTTTGTCCAAAAAAAATTCAAAAAAACTACATGTGAAGAAAAAGTTTCAAAGAAAATTTCAACAATCCTGCTACTAATCCATCTTTAAAATCAAAATCAATTTTCAACCAATGTTCATGGGTTTCAACTGTCAACCCCTGCTTACTTTTATGCTAGGGCTCCTTTCAACTCATGCATATACTTTTAATGCATGAGCTCCACTTTTAACCTGTGCTCACTTTCAATGCAACAAGGCTTCACTTTCAACCCTGTTACTTGTAACATGGGGCTCCAATAATATTATCCCCTGCTTTTATTTTCAATGCATATGGCTCTAATTTTCAATCTATATGAACTTTTAATCATGGTAAGCAGCAATAATATATGAAGATCATTGATATATGAAGATTGTGTGAAGAAGGAAGATCAAGTCAAGAAAATCAAGCCAAAAGGGGCAGATTTGTTAGAGTTTTTATCCTGATTTTCTTACCAAAATTATGTTTTACTTTTCTTATAAGGAAAATAAAGTAATACCATAATTATTTTTACTTTTCCTGAAAGGAAAATTATTTTCCATATTTAGCTAACCTCTTTCTTGGAAGAAAGATTTTGGACCTCTATAAATAGAAGACCATCTTCTCATACAATAACGCAATATCATCCACAATGTAGTATTTAAAGAGTCTTTTATATGGGGAGATTTTCTCATAATTTTTATGATATTTTCATATTAGTTTTTTGTCACGACTAAAAAATGAGGGTCATGATGACACTTGTCGCAGCGTACATTGACAAGTAAGTCTATCACCCAAACTGATACGAAAAGAGAAAAAGATAGAAATATTTCAAGGTAAGGCTTCTAGAACGAAGCCGAATCATATAAGTATCATAACAATGTGGAAAGAACTTATCCAAAATATCAATCATGCCTACAACCAGGTGTCAATTGTGTAACTACTAATACAATCTGAGAGTCAAACACATTAGAAAAATAACCACAAAGGAATAATATCTATCTCAGAATACTAATAAAAATATAACTACTACAGAAAGATAGAATTGAACTTCGGACACATGAATGCCCAATCGCTACTTTGGAAGCTCCGACAATCGTCCGAGTCAAGCAAGCTGAGATCCACTTGAGCTAGGACCTGCACTGAAAGAGAGCAGTACTCATGAGTACGGTCCACTTGTACTCAGTAGGTATCATAGGCCGACCAAGCAAAGTAGTAAATAAAGCATACAAAATATACACTAAGGGAACGTCACCTGCAATCAGAAAAGGCCCTACAATGGTAGCCCACACCGCTTGTATTACCAATTCTATAATGTCCATATATAATACAATAACACACAAGATAGGGATACAAATATACATAATATCACGTACAGAGGGGCATATATAGGCAAGATCATCAAGTACAATTAAAGGAAGATAGAACAATTAGACATTAATAAGTTAAGATAGAGAACAAATAGGTAGATGGCAAGTCAATATGACAATTTAAACACAACATAAACAAAATAAAGTGGGTGCAATGCATATGATGATGATGGTGATAATAATGTATGGTATTGGCACACAACCTCAAGTTTGGCACACAGCTTCAAGTTTGGCACACAGTCTCAAGTTTGGCACACAACCTTAAATTTGGCACACAACCTCAAGTTTGGCACACAACATCAAGTTTGGCACACAACCTCAAGATCACCAATATCCGCTACTCTACTCCGGCATGATCCTTCAGAGATGGTTCATAAAATCCATATTCTATACCAATATCCAGTATTTTCAAAGCTCATAGATAACATAAGACATAAATCAAGTACACGTACATGACACCAAGTATATATAAAGCAGTAAAATGGGATGCGTATGATGACAAAGAGAATGGCGATGCAATGTTCACAACCAACCACAATGATATATTTTCACAGTCATATGAGCAAATATCCACTCATTATTTTCATTTCATCCATGAATTTCCACATGTCTCATATGCCAATAAAGTATGAATATAATCACAATACACCAATGGTACCACATTAAGCATTTTAACAACACAATATAATTATTCACATGTATTCAAGGCCATCAATATCACATAGGACTCCATACGATCACACATATCACATAATACTGAATTTTGACAATTATATCACATATTTGCCCCACACGGGCACAACACATAGATAGCGATTTTTATGATTAGTTTCCACCCTTGATATGCATTTTGTATCATCATTTACTACCTAGCCCAGTCTGAAATAGTTGAGCCATAATCTACCTCAAATGCCGAAATCGGTCCGCTACACTTTGAACCTACGACCTTACTTTTGACGAACAATCCCAAAATTCACTAAAAATATCAAATATGAAATCTACTCATCAAAATAAAATCAATGACACCCATCTTGACTACTTTTAATTTGAGATCAAAACAGACCTTCAAAATGGGTTTCTGAAAAAGAATCAAAACTTTACTTCAAAAACATGTTTCCCATATTTTTAGAAATCTACATCGGAAAATTCAAGTCAAATTGAATAAAAAAACGAGCTTCAAATTGAACAAAAACTATTTTTGAGCTTTACCGGGTAAAATCTTTAAAATTTGGGTTAAAATTAAGAATCGAGGTTGTTTTGAATGTTAAATTGATGAAAAACTAGTAATTATAAAATTAAAACATTATTCAAGTGAAAATGAGTGAAATCGGGGTTTAAAATTAAGCCCTAAGGTTTTTGAGGTTTTGAGAAATTTATCAATAAATTACTAAGAAAATGGTCGATTCTTACTTTAAATTCGTAATAAAACCAAGAAATAGATGTTAATCTAGCTTCCCAAGCTCTCACAAACTTTACTTTTAAGCTCCCGCACTATTTTAGGGTTTAACTATCAAGAGAAAAGATGAAAATGAGCAAAATAGACCCAAAGATTGGTATAAATAGTGCAGATTTTTCTGCACAGCTTTTGCAAAAAAGTTATTTTTTTGTCTAATCCGGACTTCGATGGGTGTTTGATTTTTTTTTGAAATCCGATACATGCAAACGAACTATGCAACCATACTAAATTCAACGTTCCGGATGCGGTGGAGATATTAGATTTTTGAAAAAAATATCGTCTTCACAAAGTTGACCCCCTAAACTCAAAATCACAATTTTCCAAATCGACGGTCGAAATGAGATTTAAAAGACGTAAAATCACACCAAACATGCTAACACCCTAAAATCGACATTTCGGATCTGCTGGCGAAGTCATATTTTCTATCCGAGGTTGTTTCGATTAAATGTGGGTCCCATACCTATATTTTCAACTTTTTGATCAATAGATCGAAATGAGCTCGGGCGCACAGGGACCCGAACCAAAGGTCTATCTAGCCTAAAATTGATATTCCAAAGCTTCTGGCACAGTTTATTTGGCCATCCATCGTACGAATCAAAAGATATCCACATAAGTCTAAGATAAAGCTCTCGAAGCCATCAAAAATCATAATATCGCATAAATGATACCAAAATGCATCCAAAATCATTGCAATCACTCCCTCACCCCAGAAATATCATAATGCAACTACGGGGAGGGGTAAAATGATCAAATCATTTAAAATTACAAATTTCACATATTTCATCAATTTTAGATCGTTACATCATCCACCACTAAAAATCTAGTTTGTCCTCGAACTAAGGCAAAGAAATACGTGAATCAATGAAGAGCTGAGGATAAGAACAACATATATCAGACTCGACCTCCCAAGTAGCCTCATCTACAGGTCGATGTCGCCACTGAACCTTAACCATAGGAATAACTCTAGAGTGCAACTGCCTAACATCCCTAGTTAAAATGGAGATCGGCTCCTCAACAAAGGACAACCGCTCATCTGACTGAATCAAATCCTAACGAATGACATCAGACTCATCAGAAATATAGCGGCGAAGTGTAGAAACATGGAAACTAGTTGAACAACTAATAAATCAGAGGGCAAAGCCAACTCAGAAGCCAAATCACCAATAGTCAGAAGAATCTCAAATGGACCAATATACTAGGGGCTAAGCTTGCCCCTCTTCCCAAACCTCATCACTCCCTTCATGGGTGAAACTCGAAGGAAAACACGATCACCAACATCAAATCTCAAGGCATGAAGTCTACGATCAACATAATACTTCTGCCTACTCTGAGCCGTTCTAAGTCTATCTTGAATGACCCGGACTTTATCCAAAGACTCGCGAAGTAAGTTCGTACCCCAGGTCTCACCTCTAAAATATCAAACCAACCCATCGGGGAGCGACAACGTGTACCATACAATGCCTCGAAAGAAGCCATGTCGATACTGGAATGGTAACTATTATTATAAGCAAACTCTGCTAATAGAGGTATGGACTGCGTACATCTTACCCCCTCAGACCCCACTAGGTGGGAATACACTGGGTTTGTTGTTGTTGTTGTTGTTGTCTGCTAAAGCGAAATACTTCTCCCACTAGCCACTAAAATCCATTACACAAGCATAGAGCATATCCTCTAAAACGTGAATAGTATGCTCTGACTGACCTTCAGTCTGGGGTAAAACGTCGTGCTAAGATCAACCCGAGTACCCAACTCATTCTGAAAAGTCTTCCAAAAGTGAGGTATGCACACAAAACCTCGATCTAAAATAATGGACACTTGTACACCAAGAAGACGCACAATCTCACGAATGCAGAGATGGGCCAACCTCTCAGCACTAAATGAGACCTAAACTAGAATAAAATAAACTAACTTGGTTAATTAATCCATGATGACCCAAACACTGTCAGAACCATGAGATGTACGAGGCAAACTAGTCACAAAGTTCACGGTGATTTGTTTCCACTTCCACTGGAGAATGAGTAACCTCTAAACCAAACCATCAGGTCTCATATGCTCGGCCTTCACCTGCTGACAACATAGAAAATGAGCCACAAAATATGCTATGCTCGCCTTATACCACCCCACCAGTATTGCTATCTCAAATCATGATACATCTTAATCATACCTGGATGGATAGAATATCTAGAACAATGGGCTCCTCCAAGGTCAACCTAATCTAATTACCCGTTCTCGGCACACAAACTCGGCCCCCAATCCTCGAAACTTCATCTGAATCAAGTGAGGCTTCTTTAGCCTCCCCACTCAACACCTTATCTCGAATCAACCTCAACCAACATCATCAAGCTGATAAGCTCAAATCTACTCCATCAAAAAAAATCTAGCCTCCATAAATTCCAAAATACGTCCAGGTGTTAAAAATCAGGTCTAACAATATGATTAGCTAAAGACTGAACCTCTAAGGCCAAAGTCTTCTCCTAAGTCAAAAGATGCGCCAAGCTACCCATGCTAGTCGACTTTCGACTCAAGGCATCCGCAACCACATTAGCCTTGCCCGAATGGTAGAGAATAGTCAAGTCACAATCCTTAAGCAACTCAAGTCAACGATGCTGCCTCATATTAAGATCACACTAGGTGAAGAAGTACTGAAAGTTATGATGATTTGAGAAGATCTCACAATGGAGTCCATACAAGTAATGCCTCCACAACTTCAAAGCAAACACAACTACGCATAACTCCAAATCATGTGTAGGATAATTCTTCTCATGAAGCTTTAATTGACAAGATGCATACGCAATCACCTTGCCCTCCCGCATCAACACAATACCTAACCCAATACTTGAAGTATTACAAAAGATGATAAAAACCACGCCCTCCTTAGAAAAAGTCAAGATAGGAGCTAAAGTCAACAAATTCGCCTTACAAAAATCGAACCACTGAAAAGAAATCTTCTTCTGGGTCAACTTGGTTAATGGAGCTTCGATGGATGAGAAAACTCAATAAAATGCCAATAATAACTTAAAAAATCAACAAAACTCTGAATCTCGATGGGGAAGTAGATCTATCCCTATCACGAACCACTACAACCTTGGTTGGATCAACTATAATACCTTTCTTAGTCACCATATAATCCAAGAAAAAAATAAACTCCAACCAAAAATCGCACTTAGAGAACTTAGCATACAACTTCTCATCCTTTAATAGCTAAAGTGCCATCTACAAATACTCCTCATGCTCAACCTCACTCTTGGAATACACCAAGAAATCATCTATAAACACAACAACAAAGGAGTCGAGCTATGATCAAAACACCTTGTTCATCAACTCCATGAACTCAGCAGAGGCATTGGTCAACCCAAAAGACATGACCAAGAACTCATAATGACCATATTAAGTTCGAAAAGCTATCTTCGGAATATCTGAAGCTCTAATCCTCAATTGGTGATAGCCGGACCTCAAATCAATCTTTGAAAATAACGCAACATCCTGAAGCTGATCAAACAAATTATTAATGCGGGGAGGAGGATACTTATTCTTAACTGCCACCTTATTAAACTGTCGATAATTAATACACATCTGTATAGACCCATTCTTTTTCTTCACAAATAAGACAAGCGCACCCCAAGGTGAAATATTAGGTCGGATAAATTCCTTATCCAACAAATCCTGCAACTGATCTTTCAGTTTCTTTAACTCTATTGTGGATATCCTATAAGGAGGAATAGAAATGGGCTTGGTTCCCAACTTAACATCAATAGCAAATAAATATATCAATATAGAGGCATATCAGGCAAGTCCGTAGGAAACGCGTCCATAAGCTCACGGATAACAAAAATAGAATCCAAAGAAGGAGGATATACAATACTGGTATCATGAATATGAGCCAAGTAAGATAAACATCCCCTCTTAACCAATTTACGAGCTTGAACAAAAGATATAATCCTTTTAAGACTCGAATGAAGTACACCCTTCCAAGATATCCTTGGCACACTCGGCGAAGCCTAAGTCACGATCTTGGCATAACTATCTAGGACGACATGATAAGGAGCCAACCAATTCATACCCAAAATAACATCAAAATCGACCATGTCTAACACAAGCTAGTCTATAAAGTCTCATGCCCAGAAAAAAGTCATAACATAAGATCGATGCGCTCGATTCACCACTAAAGAATTACCTACCAGGTAGATAACAAATAGGTATGGAAAGAGGCTCACTAACAAAATCAAAACATGAAACAAAATATACAAACACATAGGAGAAATTTGATCTAGGATCAAATAATACAAATGCAGGTCTAAAATAAATGGGGATGATACCTATAATCACAACATCAAAAGCCTCTATCTTAGATCTGGATGGTAGAGCATAACACTGATCATAACCACTAACTGCTTGGGTAGACCTACGACCACCCTCACGAGCTTTACCACTTCTTCCTTTCACACCTCTAGTAGGCACCTCTACCCCTCATAAATGAAATAGGAGTAGCCCAATTTATCTGGCGGGGAAAGTCCTTAGCCACATGGTCAATCTCTTCACATACATAGCAACCTCTATGACTAGTCTCAATAGGAGAAGGTACAACTGGGCTCGAACGACCACCCTAAAATACTAAACTAGAAGATACACCACCTAAACTTTGTAAAGCTGCCCTGGCCTACCATGGTATCCACGAGAACATCTAAAATCTCTGCTTCAAGAGGTCTGACTCCTGAACTCACCAAAACGTCGCGCCTTCCTAATGCCTCCCCGAGATACACCAAGAATACCGTCTGTCATCTTAGCATGATCTACTATACTTTAGAAGAAACCGCAAACATAACCATCTGAGATATAGCCAGCTAAAGAAAAACATCCAAACCCTTCACGAACTTTTAAATCTTCATAGACTTAGTGGAAATGCTATCATAGAATTATCTGGACAAGGCATGGAAGTGTGCTTTATACTCAACAACTGTCATGGAGCCCTACTCCAAATGATCAAACTCGTCCCACTAAGACACAAATCTCTCTAGGAAACCCTCGGCGAATTGATCCCAAGTCATCACGAGATCTACGACTCACAAGTGACCTCCTCCAAACTCTAGCAATAACTCTTAATTAATTGGCCAAATAAGTAACACCATCCGCGCAGAAAGAGTGAAACACAACTCAGAACATAAGGTATGAAAGAACTTCGCATGATAAGGAATAAAATGAGAGAAGTTTCCTAAAGACATCCTGTATCCTCTCGAAGATAGATACGGACATTTACGTATCAATTCATGAAACTCTATTAGATATCCCGTTCTTACACTATTGAGACCAATGAAACCTTGCTGCTTTGATACCAATTTGTCACGACCCAAAAATGAGGGTCATGATGGCACTTGTCGCAGCGTACCTTGACAAATAAGCCTATCACCCAAACTGATATAAAAAAAAGAAAAAAATAGAAATATCCCAAGGTAAGGCTTCTAGAACGAAGACGAACCATATAAGTAATCATAATGATGCGGAAAGAACTTATCCAAAAGACCAATCATGCCCAAAGCCAGGTGTCAATAGTGTAAAACTACTAATACAATCTGAGAGTCACATACATAAAAAAAATAACCACAAAGAAATAATATTTTTCTCTGAGTACTAATAAAGACATAACTACTATAGAAAGATAGAGGTGAAATTCAGATACATAAATATCCAACCGCTACCTTGGAAGCTTTAACAATTGCTGAGTCAAGCAAGTTTAGAGCCATTCGAGCTAGGACTTGCATCGAAAGGGCACAATACGCATGAGTACGGTCCACTTGTACTCAGTAGGTATCATAGGCCGACCAAGCAAAGTAGTAAATAAAGCATACAAAATATACACTAAGGAAACGTCACCTACAATCAAAAAATGTCCCACAACGGTACCCCATATCGCTTGCACTAAAAATTCTATAATGTCTATATATAATACAACAATACACAAGATAGGGATACAAATATACACAGTATCACATATAGAACGACATGTATAATCAAGATCATTAAGTACAATTAAAGGAAGATAGAACAATTAGACGTTAACAAGTCAAGATACAGAACAAATAGGTAGATGACAAGTCAATATGGCAATTCAAACACAACATAAACACAATAAAATGGGTGGAATGTATATGATGATGATGATGATGATGATTATAATGCATGGTATTGGCACACAACCTCAAGTTTGGCACACAGCCTTCAATTTAGTACACAGCCTCAAGTTTGACACACAACCTTAAGTTTGGCACACAGCCTCAAGATCACTAATATCTGCAACTCTTCTCCGGTATGATCCTTCGGAGATGATCCATAAAATCCAATTTTCGATACCAATATCCAGTATTCCAGTATTTTCTAAGCACATAGGTAGCATAAGACATAAAACAAGTACACATACATGATAACAAGTATATATAAAGCAGTAAAACGAACAAGTAAAATAATGCGTATAATGACATGAGAATGACTATACAATGTTCACAGCCATTCAAAATAAGTATTTCCACAACCAATCCACGTGATGTATTTTCACAACCAACTATAATGATATATTTCCACAACCATATGAGCTAGTATTCACTCATTATTTTCGTTTCATCCATGAATTTTCACATGTCTCATATGCCAATAAAGTATGAATATAGTCACAATACACCAATGGTACCATATTAAGAAAATTAACAACACAATATAATTATTCACATGTATTCAAGGCTATCAATATCACATAGGACTCCACACGGTCATACATATCACATAATATCTCAATTTAAAAAATTATCACATATAGGCCCCCACACGAGCACAACACATAGATAGACATTTTTTATGATTAGTATCCACCTTTAAAATGCATTTTCTATCATCATTTACTACCCAGACCAGTCTGAAAGAGTTGAGCCATAACCTACCTCAAATACCGAAATCGATCCGCTACATTTTGAATTCATGACCTTGCTTTTCATGAATAATTTCAAACTCCATTGAAAATACCAAATATGAAATCTACGCGTCAAAATAAACTAACGACACCCATATTGACTAATTTTGGTTCGAGGTCAAAACAGACCTTCGGAACGAGTTTTCAAAAAAGAAGGGCAAAGTTAAAACTTTACTTCAAAACCATGTTTCCCATATTTTTAGAAATCTATAGCTGAAAATCCAAGTCAAATCGAGTAAAAAACGAGGTTCAAATGGAATAAAAATCATTTTTGACCTTTATCAGGTAAAATCTAGATTAAAATCAAGAATTGAGGTTGTTTTGAAGGTTAAATTGATGAAAAACAAGTCATTTTAAGATAAGAATATTATTCAAGTGAAAATAAGTGAAATTGAAATTTAAAATTAAGCCCTAAGATTTTTGGGGTTTTGAGAAATTTATCAATAAATTAGAAAAAATAATCAGAAAAATACCTGAACTTTGACCAAATTTGTAGTTGAGCATACTGAACTTTGTGGGGGTCCTATTACCCCTTAGACTTTTTTAAAGTGGATTTAATCCCCCCTCAAAATGCTATACCCAGTTTTGGCTCCTGGCGGTGTAATACACGCGTCAATCTCACTTTTACACGTGTTTTTTTTTAAAAATAGTTTTTATTTAATTTTTTCTCTATTCTTATTTTTGTATCACTTTTCATCATTTTTTTTTACCAAAATCTTGATTCTCAATTTTTAAAATTCGGTTTCCCCATTCCCCATTTTACTCTATTTTCTTCTTTAGCAGCAACCACACTTTTGTAAGTCAAATTTGAGCTTGACATTTCATCAAACGTGTGGTGGGCAGAAACAGGACGGTGATTTTCTTCTCCATTTTCAATGGCAATGGCTCTTTCAGGTTTCATGGTGAATTACCATGAGAAGAAAATGGAAAATTGAAAATGGGGTTGTGTTGAAGATGACTCATTCGGAAACTTTCTTAAAAAAAGATTGCATACGCATCGACTGACATTGAGTTTGGTCGATTTCGACACCAAAAAGTTCACCATCGGAGTTCTGCGACATCGTGGAAGTGTTTCCGGAGTATGAGCCATTCAATTTTTTATTTTGAGTTGTGTCGGAATCAAATTGCAATTCATCAATTACACAACTGGAGTATTAAAATCCTTGGAATTTTGAGCAAAATCAATTTTTTTCACTCGCCTCATGATTCGAAATTATTCCAACAGGCCTAGAATCATTTAAAATTTCACCAAAATGTTGTATTAACGAAAACAAGTTATTTTTTTGCACAAGAAATTAACATGTGAAAACAAGAAATTAACACATTTTTAAAAATAAAATATCATCATCTGTACTGTTTCCAATTGAATCAAATGCAAAATTTTCCTTGCTACCAATGTTCAAACTTTCCTATGGAATTGAAACATTTTAGTTTTCCTCCGGAATTGAAAAATTCAAAAGGTCCCAAAAATGCATCCCGTATTGAATCAAACGTAAGGTGCTATGAGCCGACAAATTTCCTTCCGACGGTAATGGTGGGTTGGTTGGTGGTGGCAACGGTGGAATAATTTTGCTATTTTGATGGAATTAAATATGACCCATTTGATGTGTGTGTGTGTGTTGAAATTGAGTCAAATTGATGGAAATGAATTGGGTGTGTTGAAGATGACTCATTTGGGATTGCGTGTGTGTGTGTGTGAGATGAAATTGGGTTCAATTCAATTCCAATTCAACAATGGAACACCAATGGAGCACCATTGAAAAGAAGAAAGAAAGAAGAGAGAAGAGAAAGAAGAACACCAATGGAGCACCATTGAAGAGAAGAAAGAAAAAAGAGAGAAGAAAAAAAAGATATAAATGAAAAATAAATAAAAAACATAAAATTTATAAAAATCTGAAAATTGAGAGGCTATTTGACCAAAAAATAACTTTTTTAACGATTTTTTAGCACTTTCACGAGCTCAATGGGTGTGGATTACACGTAATAGTCTAAGTGGACAGATATATGCCATTAAAATACAAAAGAAAAGTCCAGGGGTAATAGAACCCCCGCAAAGTTCAGTATGCTCAACTGCAAATTCAAACAAAGTTCAGGTATTTTTTTGAGTATTTTCTCATTAAATTACTAAGAAAATGATGGATTCTTACCTTAAATCTGTAATAAAACCAAGAAATAAATGTTAATTTAGCTTCCCAAGCTCCTACAAACTTTACTTTTAAGCTCCCACGCTATTTTAGGGTTTAACTCTCAAGAGAAAAGCTGAAAAATGAGCAAAATAAGCCCAAAAAATGGATAAATAGTACAGATTCTTCTACACAGCTTTTACATAAAAGCTATTTTTTTATGTTTAGTCCAGAATTCGACGGGGTGTTTGGAATTCATTCGGAGTCCGATGTATGCAAATGAACTATGCAGCCAAACTAAATTCAACGTTCCGAACGCGAAGACGATATTAAATTTTTAAAAAATATCATTTTCACAAAGTTGACCCCCGAAACTCAAAATCATAATTTTCCAAATCGAGGGTCGAAATGAGATTAAAAGTCGTAAAATCACACCAAATATGCTAACACCCCAAAATCATCATTTCAGATTTGCTGGATAAGTCGAATTTTCCATCCGAGGTCATTTTGATCAAACGTGAGTCCCACCCATATTTCTAATTTTTTGATCAATAGGTTGAAATGAGCTCGGGTGCCTCGGGACCCGATCCAAAGATCTACCTAGCCTAAAATCAATATTCTGGAGCTGATGGCACAGTCCGTTCATCCATCCATCATGCGAATCAAAAGATATACCCATAAGTCTAAGATAAGGCTTTCGAAGTCGTCAAAAACCATAATATCGCATAAATGATACAAAAATGCATAAAAAATCATGTCAATTACTCCCATACCCAGAAATATCATAATGCAAATACGGGAGGGGTAAAACAATCAAATCATACAAAATCACAAATTTCACATATTTCATCAAATTTTTAGGTCGTTACATTTTTTATATGAAATTATAAGCTCGTGGTGATATTAGTTTTTCATATGTAGGTCGCTTGACCAAATCATATTAATAATATATTTTTTAGTATATTTTTTCTTTGTCGTCTGAATTATCACCATGGTGATTTGCAACTATAAGCTTCCGTACGACGCTCTCTCAATTTTGAACCCAACAAACATACTATATACATTCAATGTAGTCATTTAATAAGGAACAAAAAGATATTTATAAAAAATACTACCATGTATAATTCAATTACAAAGGTCTAAATAAAAATATTATTAAAATAATATATGAGGAAAAAACTAATAAATATAAGAAAAAATAATATGTATGTGTAACCATTTTATTGCACCATAAAAATGAGGATAAAACCAATAAATATAAGAAAAAATGCATATGCATGTGTAACTATTTTATTTCCTACTATATATAAGTGAAGGTTGAGGTGAATAAAATTACCGAAATACCCTTGGTAGTCACCCCAACCTCCACTTATATATACTAGTAAAAAGCAATATGCATGTGTAACCATTTTATTTACTGCTATATATAAGTGAAGGTTGGGGTGACTAAAATTACTGAAATACCTTTGGTAGTCACCCACTCTTCACTTATATATAGCAGTAATAGTAATAGTAATTTATTAGATTTTTCCTCATTTTTATGGTGCAATAAAATGGCTACACATGCATATTACTTTTTTCTTATATTTATTAGTTTTGTCTCCATGTATTATTTCAATAATATTTTATATTTAGACCTTTGTAATTGAATTATACATGGTAGTATTTTTCTATAAATATCTTTTTGTTCCTTATTAAATGATTACCAAGGGTATTTCAGTAATTTTATGGTGCAATAAAATAGTTACACATGCATATTATTTTTTCCTTATTTTTATTAGTTTTGTCCTCATTTTTATAGTGCAATAAAATGGTTACACTTGCATATTTTTTTTTCTTATATTTATTAGTTTTGTCCTCATTTATTATTTTAATAATATTTTTATTTATACCTTTGTAATTGAAAGGTTGGGGTGACTAAAATTATTGAATTACCCTTGGTAGTCACTCCAACCTTCACGTATATATAGTAGTAAAAGGCAATATGCATGTGCAACCATTTTATTCCACCATAAAAATGAGGACAAAACTAATAAATATAAGGGAAAAAGCATATGCATGTGTAACCATTTTATTTATTACTATATATAAGTGAAGGTTGGGGTGACTAAAATTATCAAAATACCCTTGTTAGTCACCCCAACCTTCACTTATATATAGTAGTAATTTAGTAGTTTTATCCTCATTGTTATGGTGCAATAAAATGATTACATATGCATATTGCTTTTTTCCTATATTTATTAGTTTTGTCCTCATGTATTATTTTAATAATATTTTTATTTATACCTTTGTAATTGAATTATACATGGTAATATTTTTTTATAAATATCTTTTTGTTCCTTATTAAATGACTACCAAGGGTATTTCGATGATTTTATGGTGCAATAAATATTTCGGAATCGATGTATGTCCATATGCATGTATGACCATTTTATTTACTACTATATATAAGTGAAGTTTGGGATGACTAAAATTATCAAAATACCCTTATTAGTCACCCCAACCTTCACTTATTTATAGTAGTAATTTATTAGTTTTATCTTCATTGTAAAATGGTTACATATGCATATTGCTTTTTTCTTATATTTATTAGTTTTGTCCTCATGTATTATTTTAATAATATTTTTATTTAAACCTTTGTAATTAAATTATACATGGTAGTATTTTTTTTATAAATATCTTTTAGTTCCTTATTAAATGACTACCAAGGGTATTTCGGTGATTTTATGGTGCAATAAATATTTCGGAATCGATGTATGTCCATATGCATGTGTGACCATTTTATTTACTAATATATATAAGTGAAGGTTGGGGTGACTAAATTTACCTTAATACCCTTGGTAGTCACCCCCGCAGATTCATTTTGTGGCTGCTTGAGTGTGTGAAAACTGTTAACTACACTATTCTGTTTAATGGCGAGACCACTGCCCCCTTTGATACTGCTAAAGGTTTGAGACAGGGGGACCCCATCTTTCCTTTTTTGTTTGCTATTTCTATGGAATACCTTAGTAGATGTTTGGATGATCTGAAAGAGAATCCAGAGTTCCAGTATCACCCTCCGTGTTCAAAATTGGGAATCACTCACATTAGTTTTGCGGATGACTTATTATTATTCTCTAATGGTGACTTAGCTTCTTTTAAAGCTTTATATTCTTGTTTCCTGGATTTCTCGATGGTTTCCGTACCGATAGCTAATTTCTATAAAATCTCCATGTATTTTGGAGGGGTACCACGAGTCACTCAACAGGATATTCTAAGTCATTTGGGATTCATGCCGGGGCTACTTCCTTTTAAGTATTTGGGCATCTCTTTATCAAAAAAAAAGGTGAAAATCATCCATGGAAGCCTCTTATTAATAAAATCATTAGTAGAATATCATCTTAGACAACAAAGAAATTATCTTATGCAGATAGGGCACAATTGGTACAATCAGTCATTTTCGGTATTCAAGCTTTTTGGGCAAAACTCTTCATTATCCCTGCTAAGGTGCTCAAACGTATAGACGGCTATTGTAGAAGCTATATTTAGTCGGGTGTAAATGAAATCACAAAAAATTTTTTAGTTGCTTGGGATAGAGCGTGTCAACCAAAAGGTTCAGGAGAACTAAACCTCTCCAACATGAAAGTGTGGAACAAAGTTGCTATTGCTAAAACATGTTGGGATATGGCTATTAAACAAGACATACTTTAGTTCAAATGGGTTCATGCCCATTATATAAAAAAGTAGCTTGTTTATGGAGATACCTATACTTGGTCAGGATTGTTGGATGGTAAGGAGAATATTTGCGGAAGTACCAACTCTGTATCTCACACAAGTTGGATTTAAGAAGGAGCAGAGTTTGATAAGACAATTGTACTATTGCCTCCTGGGAAGAACTACAACAGTTCCTTGGAAATGCCTCATCTGTCAGAATCATGCTATGCCAAAAGCTTACTTCATCAGATGGTTACATTTGCACAAGAGACTCCTTACAACGGACAGATAATTAAAGTGGGGATTGTCACTGGACCCCAAATGCACACTTTGCCATCAAGTGAATGAATCAATTGAACGTGTTTTCGTGAGATGCTCATTCACACAAGTACTCTGGGGCAAAATACTCAGGTGGTTACGGAGAAATAATTTTCTTTTTTCAATATGAGATAGCTACATGACATGGGCCATATCAGCTGGTAAAGGCAAATCACAACAAGCATCCCTCTTTAGATTGGTGTTTGCAGAAGTCATTTATGGCATATGAAGGAGAGAAATTTGAGAGTACTCCAGCAACAGTATAGAGAGATGGATAGTATAGCCAGGGAGATAGCCTACGTGTGCAATATGTGAGCTCCTCCTCAATGTACAAAGTTGTTGCATAGTTTTATTTTCTGAGTCTTTGGTGATAAATAGATGTACCAAGTAGTGTTTCTATTAGGTAGGCTAGTCTGCTTTGTTTGTTTTATTTGAGATAGCAAGCTATGTCTAAGCTTGATGTTGGATTTGTAAGGAATATTCTCTTGGTGATTAATAATATAGATTAGTTACAAAAAAAAATAATATTTATGTGTAACCATTTTATTACATCATAAAAATGAGGACAAAAGTAATAAATATAAGGAAAAAAAACATAAACCTTGATTTATATAGAATATAATAATAATAATAATAATAATAATGATAATGGTGATGATGATGATGATGATGATGATGATAATGATAATGATAATGATAATGATAATGATAATGATAATGATAATAATAATAATAATAATAATAATAATAATAATAATAATAATAATAGAAAGTAATATATAAGTAAAGGTTTGGTTGTACCACAAAAGACAAATTAGTAGTACACCAAACCTTTACTTATATATAACTAGACTAGACTATATACCTGACTTTTGGCAACACTAATGCGCAAAAGAGATTCAACTTTGGGGAAACTTATTTTCTACTTGTTTTAATTATTTAGTATAGGAGTAAGAGAAAACAAATGTAATACAATGAACCGATGTTAACATAATATATACATTCATTGTAGTCATTTAATAAGGAACAAAAATATAATTATAAACAAATACTACCATGTATAATTCAATTACAAAAGTCTAAATAAAAATATTATGAAAATAATACATGAGGACAAAACTAATAAATATAAGAAAAAAATCAATATACATGTGTAACCATTTTATTGCACCATAAAAATAAGGATAAAACTAATAAATATAAGAAAAAAACCATATACATGTGTAACCATTTTATTTACTATTATATATAAGTGAAGGTTGAGGTGACTAAAATTATCAAAATACCCTTGGTAGTAACCCCAACCTTCACTTATAGATAGTAGTAAAGTAAAGTAAAAAAACAATATGCATGTGTAACCATTTTATTGCACCATAAAAATGAGGACTAAACAAATAAATATAAGAGAAAAACCATATGCATGTGTAACCATTTTAGTTACTATTATATGTAAGCGAAGATTGGGGTAACTAAAATTATCGAAATACCTTTGGTAGTTACCCCAACCTTCACTTATATATAGCAGTAATAGTAATTTATTAGTTTTATCATCATTTGTATGGTGCAATAAAATGGTTACATATGCATATTGCTTATTGTTATATTTATTAGTTTTGTCCTCATGTATTATTTTAATAATATTTTTATTTAGACCCTTGTAATTAAACTATACATGGTAGTATTTTTGTATAAATATCTTGTTGTTCCTTATTAAATGATTACCAAGGGTATTTTGGTAATTTTATGATGCAATAAAATGGTTACACATGCACATTATTTTTTCTTATATTTATTAGTTTTATCCTCATTTTTATGGTGCAATAAAATGGTTAGACATGCATATTATTTTTTTCTTATATTTATTAGCTTTGTCCTCATGTATTATTTTAATAATATTTTTATTTAGACCTTTGTAATGGAATTATACATGGTAGTAATTTCATATAAATATCTTCTTGTCTCTTATTAAACTACCTATTTTTTATACCCCAATGGTATTTCGATAATTTTATGGTGCAATAAAACAGTTACACATGCATATTGCTTTTTCCTAATATTTATTAATTTTGTCATTATTTTTATGGTGCAATAACATGGTTATACATGCATATTGTTTTTTTCTTATATTTATTAGTTTTGTACTCATGTTTTATTTTAATAATATTTTTATTTAGATTTTTATAATGGAAATATACATGGTAATAATTTTTTATAAATATCTTGTTGTTCCTTATTAAATGACTACCAAGGATATTTTGGTAATTTTATGGTGCAATAAATATTTCGGAATTAATATATGTCTATATGCACTTGTAACCATTTTATTTAATACAATATATAACTGAAGGTTGGGGTGACTAAAATTACCAAAATACCCTTGGTAGTAGTAAAGTAATAGTAATTATTATTATTATTATTATTGACACCTAATTTTTGCCCTTCACAACTAAATTTCATCTTAAGTTTCTTCGATTTTTGAATAAAATTACAACATTTATTTTATCTGAATAAAAAGCTTTTCAAAGTATTTATTTAGATAAATTTGTCATTTTAAGTGGAGTTTATATATTATTCTATTCAATTATACAAAATTTTATAATTTTGATACTTAAATATTTATTTTACAAAATATCAGATTTTAATAAAGGATTATCTTGAAAATAAATTTAAATAATTAAAATCTTGATTTAAATATAATTTATTCTCAAAAATAATTTATTTGAATAAATATGTGTTTTATTTTATTAAATCAAGAAGCTCGGAATTAAAAGAAGTATTAATTTGTAACGAATTTCAATTTAATTTAGTCAATCCATTAGATTTGGCCATAATTGAAATCAAATTGGCCATAATTGCAATGTCATCCGCCAATTGATTTTTAATTTGGTCAAAATTAAATAAATTTGACTAAATTTTAAATTCCAATTAGGGTTATATTTTAAATAACCCCCAAATTCCAACTCTCATAACTTCTACCCAATTTCCACCAAAAATAATTTCAAAAATTGTAATACATTATAAAATTCCCCCAACTTTGTCCTTTTCCAATTTTAAAATTCAAAAATTATACTACATTGAACAATTTACCCCCACATTATCTTCCACCTCACCTTATCTTCAATTTTAAAATTCAAAAAAATACCCCTGAATGCTTTTTCTCCCATATTAGAGGATGACAAAAGATAAATCATTATCCTTTCCTATAAATACTTTTCTCCCACATTGGTGGAGAAGAGAAAAAAAACTCCATTCTCTCCTATAAATACTACCACTATTTTTGTAGAAAGTGGGTTGAAATGTAAAAATAAAAAAGAGGCTAGAAAGGTGAAAAAATTCTTTTGAGAAAAATAGTTATTTTGATTTAGTAAAAATTTTGGTTTCATAGAGTTGGTCGGCTAATCAAAATTTTTGAGTTGCCGGCGACGTTTTTTGGTGGTGGTTGATTCCGACGAAGTTCGTAGTCTCGTTTACTGCCCCAAAAAGGTAAACACACCTTTTTTTTTAGTTTTATGATCGTTTTCTTCTTCATCTTTTCTTCTTTGTAGTTCGTAGTTATAATTTTGTTTGTTGGGATTGTTTGCTGTAGATGGCCTTGAAGGCCACAGGATGTTGTGGTATCAATATTTTAATTATTTTCATGTTCATGATGTAAAAATGAGCTAGCAATAGTTGTACGTTCCTTTTTTGACTTTATTCTTTGATTATTATAGATAAAGTTTTAATCTTTTCTTAAAAGATGTACTTATGCTTTGTTTAAACTCATTGTTGGTGGATATGTTTATTTTTAGCATGTAAAGTTATTTTCTTTATATTGAAAAGAATAGTTAATATTGATTGTCGCCTTTTCACCTTATTCTTTGATTATATTGGATAAAGTTTAGATCTTTGCTTGAAAAACATACTCATGTCTTGTTTAAATTCATTGTTGGTGGATATGTTTGTTTTAGCATGTAAAGTTATTTTCTTTATGTCGAAAAGAATAGTTAATATTGATTGTTTTGCCTTTTGACGTTATTCTTTGATTATTTTTTATAAAGTTTAGATCTTTACTTGAAAAACATATCCATGTCTTGTTTAAACTCATTGTTGGTAGATATGTTTGTTTTTAGCATGTAAAGTTATTTTCTTTATGTTGAAAAGAATAGTTAATATTGATTGTTTTGCCTTTTGACCTTATTCTTTGATTATTTTGGATAAAGTTTAGATCTTTACTTGAAAAAACATACCCATGTCTTGTTTAAACTCATTGTTGGTAGATATGTTTGTTTTTAATATGTAAAGTTATTTCCTTTATGTTGAAAAGAATAGTTAATATTGATTGTTTTGCTTTTTGACTTTATTCTTTGATTGTCATATATAAAGTTTTGATCTTTGTTCCAAAGACGAACTCATGCCCTGTTTAAATTCATTGTTGGCGGATATGTTTGTTTTAGCATGTAAAATTATTTCTTTTATGTTAGAAAAATAGTTATTATTGTTTGTTTCGTCTTAATAAAAATAGTAATTAGTTAACTCAAGAATTTGTCATTTGCTTGCTAATTATTTTAATGGATTTTAAAATTCTCATATAAGAGATGAAGTGCTAGTTTTATTTTTCATCCAAGATGTTTATTCCTCTTTTGTTCACTTGTTGTCTTCTCAAAATGATGAGAAAGTTTAGACTTTTGTGGCTAAATTAGTTTAGGTGTACGCGCCTTGCGTGTGTACCTCACTTAAATGAGTTCAAATATTACATTAAATAGGATAATTGTTTAAATAATAAAGATGAATATCATAATTAAATTTAATATTTTTTGAGTATGTAAAGATGGAGAATTTATTTACTAAACCTACTCTTTACCAAAACTATCTTTAAAAGTCGATCGACATTCATGTACCATATGTAAATTGCAACAAAATAATATAATAATAAAGACATCAAAATAATACAATTAAATCTAATCTTTGCACACAAAAATTTTCTCAATGTCTTCCGACACTCATCTACCACCTGTAAACAATAATAAAATAATACGATAATAGAGATATCAAAATAATACAACTAAACTTAACCTTAACATAAAAAAATTCCTCAAAGCTGATCAACATTTATTTTTCACCTGTAAACTGCAACAAAACAATACGATAAAATTGATATCAAAACAATACAACTAAACTTAAATTTTACACACAAAAATTTTTCAAAGCCGATCGAAATTAATCTATGAACTGTAAACTGCCACAAAATAACAAACTAATAGAGATATTACGATAATACAATTAAACCTAACCTTTACCTAAAAAAAAATTTAAAACTGATCCGCATTCATCTAGCATATGTAAATTAAGATAAAACAATCAGATAATAAAGATATCAAAACAATACAATTAAACCTAATCTTTATATAAAAAATTCTTCAAAGCCAGCCGACATTTATCTACGACCTATAAACTATACAAAAAAATATAATAGTGATCACAAAGCTTCGATTTTGATCCAACTAATTCTTATCTGAGCAAAAATTTTGACCGTAAAGAATGATTTTGAATGAAAACAAAGAAGATGTATATATACACATATGTTGAATTCTATTATGCTGACAAAAACAGTGAAGAAGTTGAGGGTTAAGAAATCAAGCATTCACCAATCTAAAAATGCAATAAAATCAAGTTAGATGAGCATCAACCATATTCTCCCAATAGTCAAACCGATTTGTTATCTAGTTTAACGTACATCTCAATATTTATAGATGTATTTCCTTAATAGAGTCCTATTGTAGGAATATTTTTCTAGTTGAACAGTAGAAAGAAAAATATTAATTAATTCTTCTACCATATATTTTAGGAGTCCCATATATTTTAGAAAGTCTAGTAGAAAAAAAATATTAACTAATTCTTCTACCATATATTTTAGGAGTCTCGTATATTTTATGAAGTCTGGTTAATATAATTAAAAAAAAATAAATTAAAAAATAATGAAAAGACAGTTTTATCTAAAGAAGAGTCTTTTAATGAAGGTTAAAAAGTTCAAATCCCTTTTCTAAGGGCCTTCACACTTTTAATAGATTATAGATAGAAGTATTTGGATATTTTTGACTCATGCATAGTATGATTGTTGAACGATATTTCACTTTTAGAGATGCTAAACTTTTATTCTTATTTTCTTACTCCAAATTATCATATGTGCTCTTTGTGTGTGTAAAGACTTGATTCATGTCTCTCTTTTATTCATAATATCAAAAGAACGATGTCTTAGAAATATAAATCATAGGTCGTTACACGTTTTTCCATAAAATGTTGGTAGTAATTTAGATGTATGAATTTTCATTAATGTCGCCTTAATTGAAATTTAAAGATTCTCTTTCTTGAAAAGTTAACCTTTATTTTCTTTTGTAATATGAATTAGTGTCTATGTTTGTTCAATTTTAGAAGTCATGAGTATTTTTCTTGTAGCCTCATCCCTTTACTTTCGCAAGCTTACGTTGTTTGTTTATCACGTTAATTCATTGAATATGGACTTCTTCCTTTTACCTATTTTCATTCTTAATATGAACTTAAGTCATGAGGCATGCAAGTGGATGTCTTTACTTTGCATTTTATCTATTGACTCTCACTCTTGTTATACGTGTGCAAGTGTGCATATCATTGTAATTCAAAAAATTGATTCTTGATATTTTATTTTGCTTTGAAATATGTAACTATTATGCCTTGAACGTATATTAATTTCTTTATCTTTTCTTTGCATGCAAAAAATATCTCAAGTCCAAATAGACTTTTCTCCTCTTGCATTTGTAATGGGTCAATGAGGCTCACCTCTTTGAGTCAAGTTCGAAGTTTAAACCCAAAGTCCACTACATGGCGTGCGGGTTCTAGAAGATAGATGGAGAAGGAAAATAGGTCAAAACCCATTGATGAGGTCACTAAGAGACTTGAAAAGTCTCTATTTTTTATTATTATCTTCTTTTTATTTAATAATTTAAATATTTATTTATTCAATCATTTGGGCCTCAAAGCCAAAGTTATATTTTAATATAGGTGAGGTAGATTTTGGGCCTCAAAGGTCCGAAGACTAGCTTAGGATAGGTTGTTGGCCGAAAGCCCAATATTTAGATTAGGACAGGTGCAAGCGGGTCAAAAGCCCAATTATATTAGGACAGGGTCTATTGATTTGGGCCCAATGGCCTAAGTCTTTTATTTTCTCCCCTTCCTTCCTCTTTTACATGTTTTGTTATTAATTTGTTTAAACTTAGTTAAAATTCCTACTAAGTCATCCAAATCTATTTTACACAAGCCTTTCCCTAAAATCAATTATTTTTCAACAATCAATCTTTCTTTTCGAAGTTAGTCAAAAGATATTTTCAAATAGTCCGGATAACCGCAAGTTAGCGGATACTCTTGGTGCCTTAACAACCTTCCAAGAGTATCTTACCTAGAATCTCTAAATTTGAAAGATTTTTCTGTTTTGTATCGTTTGAGTACTTTATAAAGGTTTTCTTAATTACTTTTCAAATAAATTAAGTGTCGACTCTAAAAAAAAGTTAAAATTTCCGTAAAACAAAAATGGCGACTCTGATGGGGATATATAACTAGGTTCCAACCAAATATTTGATTTCATCTTTTGATTAACTGTGTAATCACTTACGTGTTTATATGTTTTGATTTTGTAGAATTTAATTATTGCATCTCATAGCACAATCCCGCATTGATTTATTAAATTATTTTGGGGTTTCATGGATGTCCCGACCCTTGTTGCTCAACTCCAAATAAAGTGTTGAAAATACGATGGTTTATTAGCACGTAAGACGTCTGATGGTTGTTCGTATTTTCAAACCCAAGTCGTCCTCTTGGGAACCCGGTTCAAACCCACTCTAGACACCTAGGATAGAGCAAAACCAAAACCCTATTTTAAGCATGAAACTAGGATGACCTAATACTCTAGAAAACTTGCCTTGTGTCTACTGACCCCGATTCAATTACTGACGAATCATATTCATGTGTTGAAGAAATATATGTTTATTTAATCCAATCCATTATCCTTTGGGGCTCGGAAAAAGGCTTGCATTGCTTACTTTTTCGTGTAAGGATGCCTCAATCATACAACAATTGAGAGAGGAATTGAAGCAATCCAAGCAAGAAATTGATCGATTTGGATGGTTGCATCTAGGGTACAGCTATACAGAAATTACTTGATCATCAATGGATCTCGCCAATAACAAGAAGTGGACAAAGCTAAGAGGGCGAAGGCCGATACAAGAGCATTCAGGAACTAGCATCTCTTATCCCCTGCGTGGGACAATATTCTTTTTCTCATGTTATTTTCCCTTTCTCTAAAGATCGCATCCCTTTTTGTGCAAATTTTGTAGACATTTATGTCATTTATGTGTACCTATGAAGGTTTTTGGGGATAATGGATTGGCTTTAAAAAGGCGTATATTTTCTTTAAAATTTGTTAGGCTTAAACCCTTGGCTCAAAAGGGTCACCCAATTAGGATGCACGTTTATTACAATATGCTTGTGTAATATAACTGTTTATGTTCTTATACATGTTATGTTGATTTGAATCAAAGACGAATTGATCCAATCCCATTTTTCATAGAACATCTCTAGGTAGAAATTTACCCCACTATACAAAATTCTGACCAAACGTACTCCAAGTCTCTCAAGTTTCTTAGAAAAGTCCGTAGTCATTCTTAAAACATCCAAAATGATTGCTACCATTTTAGGAAAGTTGACTTTAGAATTAGAAAAAACCATTATAGTTTGAAACTACGTAGGGCCTGATTTCTCCTTCGTGAGATACATAGGCAGCTTTTCGGCCCGGCCCCCATCTTTAAAAACTCTGTTGTCCTCCACTTTCTTGAAGGAAGAAGAAGAGTTGAACCTTCCTGACAAATTCCACCTATCCATATCATAGAGCAAAATTTTGTTCATTGAAATTCTCGAGTCATCATTACTTTATGGATCAATTCGCATGATTTAAGAAATAACTCTATGTGTTTACTTCTTACATTTTCTTCTTGCTTTACTTATTACTAATAGAATCTAACACGTCATCATTTGAGTTGTTTTTACTTTGAAGGTAATAGAAAATACTCTGTGTTGGCACAAAATGACCCTACTTCACTAGATCAAAGTGAATAAAAGATCCCCCTCTTGACTATAGTATTGTTACAGGAAAAGAAAAATGACTAGTAGCAAAACTGGACTCTACCAATCATTTTTCAAAACCTGTAAGTGATGGTCTCGAAGATGAAATAAGGAAAAATATGTGGGAAGAATTTTTCAAGACAACTGGGATCATGAAAGATTAATTAGAGGAAACATTATTGAATTGGACCGCCACTCCACTCATGACTTATCACCCGTCGTATAACAATAGCTTAAAACCTGTCATTGTCATATCATGTCAAGAGCCAAGATATTGATGAATGAGAGAATAACTCTAGAAGAATCAGCAGAAGAGCCAAAGAGTTCGAGAATCAAGAAAGCCTAATCTGGAAGAAATTGAGGTGGTTAACTAGGAGGACAATGACTAAGATAATCAGAGCCGATGTCTATCTAGAAAAGCGAGGAAAAGGGTCTTATCAACTCTCTCAAAAGAAATTAGATAGTTGATCCTTCGCTCTATCAAGACAAACGTAATGAAAATGTCATGTCATCCGTAGAGTGTTTATTTCTAGTAGGATGGATAAGAGTATCTAGGGTCATTTAACCCTGAGGATGAGTTTATGTACGAACTAAGTTTGACCTAGGTTCCCAAGAAAAGGATAAGTAGGTGGCCTATGTCGGCTTCGGTCAGCCCCTTAGGAAAATTTATCCTTTTCTTTCATGTACGGACTACGTTTGACCTGAATTTCCAAGAAAGGGATATGTAGGCAGCCCATGTCGGCTTCGGTCAACCCCTTAGGAAAATGTATCCTTTTCTTTCATGTACGAACTACGTTTGGCCTAAATTCCCAAGAAAGGGATACATAGGCGACCTATGTCGGCTTCGGTCAACCCCTTAGGAAAATGTATCCTTTTCTTTCATGTATGAACTACGTAATGACCTGAATTCCCCAAAAAGGATATGTAGGCGCCCTATGTCGGCTTCGGTCAACCCATTAGAACTTTCTATATATCCTTAGCATAGTCCTAAACTACGTTTGACCTGATTCCTTCTTCAACGGGATACGTAGGTGCCCCAACGGCTCGATCATATAACCTAGGAAATGGAAACTAGGGCAGAATTTTTGAGAAGAAATCTCAAAAATTGACAAGAGGAAGATCATCATCCAAAAAAAAAGAGAACGAAGACTAACAAGACTTCGAATCCTCTCGAGCTGAGATCATCTTAAACAACTTTAAACTGGGGCATAAATTTTGAAGAGTTTCTCAAAATTTCCCCTAAGATATTGAAATATATTTCAAATCCCCCGCCATAGAGGTCAAAGTCGAGTTTTGGAAATCACCAGCTGCGACAAAGTCTAGATAGGATAAATCTTCGGCTCTGACTGAACTTATGATAGAGAGCCTCAACGACGATGACTCCTTGATGATCCTCTGTCAAATGTTAGATATAGTTAGAATCAACTAGAGGACGTTCTTGAGCTAGCAGATGCCATGACTGGCGGAGATTTCCCAAAGCTTTTACAGAAAAATTTTAAACTAGTTTCTAAAAATTAAGACTATTTTTGAAAATCTATACAAATCTTTGTAGTGATTGCCTAGGCATCAATTGGGATGGGGAGTCAAGGGTGGAAGTCCCAACATGACGGAGTACCCAAAAGATGGCGAGGAGCAAACAAGGATCGAAAAAAGTCAACACAGAGTAGTTTCACTCAAAACTAATCATTTTTCTATGGATATAGGGATAAGTACACAAAAATAGGAATCTTTTTAAAAATATTCCCAAGCGAGTTGAGAACCATGCCAAAGCATATAATACCCAAGAACGGTATTTTTAGGTAACCCCAAAGATGGGTTTAATACCCATTTATTGAGGACCTTTTGGATTGTCTATCTCATTTCTTGAGACCATAAAGGATAAACAAAGACGCCTTATCTTCTTTATGAATATTGTATTTAAAAGTTTTCTAAAAAATAGTCGCTAGCAAAAGCGACTGTGTTTACTAAATATTTACCTTGAGCGTAGGTACATTCAAGGGAGTCGGCACAATAAATGCAATAATCAAAAGGATCACTCAATATGAGGAAGAGTAGAAAGTCATCCTCAAAATTTTCCTTGAAGCGAAGTAAACAGTATTTGAGTAATCCCCAAACAAAGGTTTTGGCCTATTTACTTGCATCCGGTGGATATGCTGTTTAATTATTTCTTAAAAAAAGATTAATAGCAGGATAAGTCATTCAAATTATGATGTTCAGTATTTGTCATAAAGCTTGACAATGGGAGCGACATTGTGTCTACTAACTGTCTACCTTGAGTACAGGTACATGTAGAAAGCAAGACACAGACAGACGGACTCAGGTGAAACTATTTTCAAATCACTGAAAGAACTATTTCATATCATCACCGAGAGGGCCATTTCATGCCATTGCCGAGAGAGCCATTTTATTTTATTGCCAAGAGGGCCATTTTATTTCATTGCCAAGAGGGATATTTTATCTTGTTTTATTGCCGAGAGGGCTATTGTATTTAATATATGTTGACACGCGAGAAAGAATACGCTGACGTCGAGGATATCATCAGCATTCAAAATCTATTCTCATGTGAGATAGCATACGTTGGTGTCGAGGATATTATCAGCATTTTATATCTGTTCACATGCGAGATAACATATGCTGGCATCGAGGATATCATCAACATTCAATATTTATTGACATGTGAGATAGCATACGCTGGTGTCGAGGATATCATCAACATTTAATATATGTTGACACGCGAGATAACATACGTTGGCGTCGAGGATATCATCAGTATCTAATATCTAATGATATGTGAGATAGAATACGCTGGTCTCAAGGATATCATCCGCATTAAATATCTGATGACACGCGAGATAACATACGCTGGCATCGAGGATATCATCCATATTAAATATCTGATGACATGCAAGATAGCTTACACTGGCATTGAGGATATCACCTGCATTAAATATCTGACGACACGCGAGATAACATACGCTGGCATCGAGGGTATCATCTACCTTAAATATCTGATGATGTGTGAGATATCATATGCTAGCATAGAGGATATCATCCACATTAAATATCTGATAACACGCGAGATCATATGCTGGCGTCGAAGGTATCATCAACATTTAATATCTGTTGACATGAGAGATAGCATACGCTGGCATCGAGGATATCATTAGTATTCAATATCTATTGACATGCGAGATAACATACATTGACGTCGAGGATATCATCAATATTTAATATTTGTTGACACGCGAGATAACATACGCTGGCATCGAGAATATCATCAGCATCTAATATCTGTTGACATGCAAGATAGCATACGCTGACATCAAGGATATCTCATCATTTTATAAATCGGCATCTGAATGCATAAAAAACACATGATTCAAAGAGATTTCTTTAAGCCGCTATCTGAAAGCGAACGACATATGAGACTTCCTAGAAATTGATAATCCTAGGGTCATCTATAAGTCATATTATTTAAAATAGGATAGTGTGCAAGATTTCTTATGAGTTGATAGTCCATAGGTCATCCGTAAGCCGCAACGACATCCTAATCGAATAGTGTGCAAGGTTATACTGAGATCGATAGTTTAAGGTATCCATAAGTCACAACTAAATCCTTATCGGAGAATATGCAAGATTATCGAATTGATACGTCCAAGGGTTCTCTATATGCTGCGTCATATCCAGGATCGATTATGTGTAGGATTACCCAAGGACTAGCAATTTGAGAGATATCTATAAGTCATTTGTATCCAAGGTCGGATGATGTGCAGAAATACCTGAGAGCTAGCGATTAGAGGGACATCTGTAAGCCATCTCTTATCCAAGGTCGAATAATGTGCAGGATCACCTAGAAGCTAGCAATTCAAAGGATATTTGAAAGTCACCTCATATCCAATATCAAATAATGCGCGAGATTATCCAAAGATTGACAATTCAAGAGAAATCTATAAGTCATGTCGATACAAAAGATACGCAAGACTTACCCGAAGTCATATCCAAAAAATCATTGTCAATAATCGATATGATTATCATTCCACATACAACCAATATTATAGGTGACCAAAAAATTTCCGCATCAGCATAAGATTACACAATTGCAGGGACCGTTGTACATAAAGTGTTGGCGGTGTCCAAATGGGCCACCTCACTTTAAAGACATATTCAATTGATAAAGAAAATAATTATGCAACAACCAAGAGGGTTGTTGTGTCTGTTATTGTGAGTTATTCCATTCCAAATAGGTATGTGAGAGGATGACTTCGCTTTTTGAATAACAACTCGCGTGGAGGTATGGTAATAAACTAAATACCTTTTTCGTGAATTGAGCTTATTACTAATAATTTTGTTTGAGTTATTGTCAAGAGTATTCGAAAGGATAAAAATCTCAAATCAAAACCACAGGTGTGGACAACTCCAAAAAGGACGCAACACAACGTGGAACTTTTTCTTACCACAAAATGGGACATAGTCTAGAGAGGGACATCAAACTCTTTGGACGCGAGCTAAAGGATCATCACCACCACCAATGAAACCACACCCCTGTTCAAAGGCATATGGATGTTTTGGAATATTCTGGTTTTAGCTTCACCTTCGGTATATTTCTAAACTCATACCGATGGTAAACTTCTCTTTCTTTCAAATTCGAGTGATAGTGCACCTAGAGTTTTGGAAATTATGTCCAGGTAAGTTCTTGCCTATGGATGTGAAGGATCCCACATTCATGTTTAAAAGTTTACAAGCCTCTTTTCCATAACTCGATCAATTTGTCACTCATCCTGAGCCAAAGATCGTCTGAAATAAAAGACTATCTTTTTTGTTGATTGAGTCGAACTACAAAAAGTCTGATTCCCTGAGTCTTAGGGATATGTAGGCTGATCTCTTTGTTGAAAACTCAACTGCATCCAACATCCCCCCAAATTCCTTCATTTCCTAGCTTTTCAGTTTTGTCAAAACTCCAAAAACCGAGATAACTAGTGAATTTTTTGAAAATCGTGCTTTAAATCAAGCTTTATGAACTACAAGTGACCTGAATTTTCATTTAACTTGAGATATGTAGGAAACCTGATACCAAGGTCCGGCCATAGCTCTATGAAACTCGTGCAAAATCCAACCTCGTTCAGATTTAAATTTTTGGTTGGACAAAAATTAGGAATGTCAACCTCCTTTTAGCCAGGGTTACTTGCATTCACCCTACCCAAAGAGAGGGGGCAGTTGTTGACACCTAATTTTTACCCTTCACGACTAAATTTAATCCTGAGTTTCTTCAATTTTTGAATAAAATTACAATATTTATTTTATCTAAATAAAAATCTTTTCAAATTAGTTATTTAGGTAAATTTGTCATTTTAAGTGGCAATTATATATTATCGTATTCAATTATATGAAATTTTATAATTTTATTACTTAAATTTTTATTTTACAAAATATCAGATTTAAATCAAGGCTTATCTTGAAAATAAATTTAAATAATTAAAATCTTGATTTAAATATAATTTATTCTCAAAAATAATTTATTTGAATAAATATGTGTTTGATTTTATTAAATCAAGAAGCTCGAAATTAAAAGAAGTATTAATTTGTGTCAAATTTTAATTTAACTTAGCTAATCTATTAGATTTGGTCATAATTGAAATCAAATTGGTCATAATTGCAATGCAATCCACCAATTGATTTTTAATTTGGTCAAAATTAAATAAATTTGGCTAAATTATAAATTTCAATTGGGTTTATATTTTAAATAATCCTGAAATTCCCAAAAACTCTCATAACTTCAACCCAATTTCCATTAAAAATAATTTCAAAAATTGTACTACATTGTACAATTTCCCCTAACTTTATCCTTTTCCAATTTTGAAATTCAAAAATTGTACTACATTGTACAATTTCCCCCCACATTATCTTCCACCTCACGTTATCTTCAATTTTAAAATTTCAAAACACCCTTAAATGCTTTTTCTCCCACATTGGTGGATGACAAGAAATAAATCCTTATCCTTTCCTATAAATATTTTTCTCCCATATTGGTGGAGGAGAGGGAAAAAAACTCAATTCTCTCTTATAAATACTACCACTATTTTGGAAGAAAGGGGGTTGAAAAGTAAAAAAAAAAAAAAGAGGCTAGAAAAGTGAAAAAATCCTTTTGAGCAAAATAGTTATTTTTATTTGGTAAAAAATTTTGTTTCATAGAGTTGGTCGGCTAATTAAAATTTTCTAGTTGCCGACGACGTTTTTCAGTGGTGGTTGATTCTAACGAAGTTCGTAGTCTCGTTTTGCTGCCACTAAAAAGGTAAACACACCTTTCCTTTTTTTTTTTTTTAGTTTTATGATCGTTTTCTTCTTCTTCTTTTTCTTCTACTTTTTCTTCTTCGTAGTTCGTAGTTGTAATTTTATTTTATATAGATGACCTTGAAGGCCATAGGACGTTGGGTATCTATATTTAATTATTGTCATGTTCATGATATAAAAATAAGCTAGCAATAGTTGTACATGCCTTTTTGACTTTATTCTTTGAATATTATAGATAAAGTTTCAATCTTTGTTAAAAGATGTACTTATGCTTTGTTTAACCATATTGTTGGTGGATATATTTGTTTATAGCTTATATGGTTATTTTCTTTATGTTGAAAAGAATAGTTAGTATTAATTGTTTCACCTTTTCACCTTATTCTTTGATTATTTTGGATAAAGTTTAGATCTTTGCTTGAAAAACATACTCATGCCTTGTTTAAACTCATAGTTGGTAGATATGTTTGTTTTTAGTATGTACGTTATTTTTTTTATGTCGAAAAGAATAGTTAATATTGATTATTTTGCCTTTTGACCTTATTCTTTGATTATTTTGGATAAAGTTTAGATCTTTACTTGAAAAAACATACCCATGTCTTGTTTAAACTCATTGTTGTTAGATATGTTTGTTTTTAGCATATAAAGTTATTTAATTTATGTTGAAAAGAATAGTTAATATTGATTGTTTTGCCTTTTGACTTTATTCTTTGATTGTCATGTATAAAGTTTTGATCTTTGCTCAAAAGACGAACTCATACCTTGTTTAAATTTATTGTTGGTGGATATGTTTGTTTTAGCATGTAAAATTGTTTCTTTTATGTTGGAAAAATAGTTATGATTGTTTGTTTCGCCTTAATAAAAATAGTAATTAGTTAACTCAAGAATTTGTCATTTTTTTGCTAATTATTTTAATGAATTTCAAAATCCTCATATAAGAGATGAAGTGCTACCTTTATTTTCCATTCAAGATGTTTATTCCCCTTTTGTTCGCATGTTGTCTTGTCAAAATGGTGAGAAATTTTGGACTTTTGTGGCTATATAGAATTATTTGAATATTTTTGACTCATGCATAGCATAATTATTGAACGATATTCTCTTTTAGAGATGCTAAACTTTTATTCTTATTTTCTTACTCCGAATTGTTATATGTGCTCTTTGTGTGTGTAAAGACTTGATTCATGTCTCTCTTTTATTCATAATATCAAAAGCGAATCAACGATGTCTTAGAAATATAAACCCTAGGTTGTTACACGTTTTTTCATAAAATGTTGGTAGTAATTTAGATGTATGAATTTTCGTTAATGTCGCCTTAATTGAAATTTAAAGATTCTCTTTCTTGAAAAGTTAACCTTTATTTTCTTTTGTTATATGGATTAGTGTCTATGTTTGATCAATTTTAGAAGTCATGAGTATTTTTTTTTGTTGCTTCACCCTTTTACTTTCTCAAGCTTACGTTGTTTGTTTCTCACATTAATTCATTGAATATGGACTTCTTCCTTTTACGTTTATTCATTCTTAATATGAACATAAGTTATGAGGCATGCAAGTGGATGTCTTTGCTTTGCATTTTATATATTGACTCTCACTCTTATTATACGTGTGTAAGTGTGCATATTATTGTAATTCAAAAAATTGATTCTTGATATTTTCTTTTGTTTTGAAATATGTAACTATTATGCCTTGAACGTATATTAATTTCTTTATCTTTTCTTTGCATGCAAAAAATATCTCGAGTCCAAATAGACTCTTCTCCTCTTGCATTTGTAATGGGTCAATGAGGCTCACCTCTTTGAGTCAAGTTCAAAGTTTAAACCCAAAGTCCACTACATGGCGTGTGTGTGCTAGAAGATAGACGGAGAAGGAAAATAGGTCAAAACCCATTGATGAGGTCACTAAGAGACTTGAAAAGTTTCTATTTTTTTTATTATTGTCGTCTTTTTATTTAATAATTTAAACATTTATTTATTCATTCATTTGGGCCTCGAAGCTAAAATTGTATTTTAATATAGGTGAGGCGGATTTTGGGCCTCAAAGGTCCGAAAACTAGCTTAGGACAGGTTGTTGGCCGAAAGCCCAATATTTAGATTAGGACAGGTGCAAACGGGTCAAAAGTCCAATTATATTAGGACAGGGTCTATTGATTTGGGCCCAATGGCCTAAGTCTTTTAATTTCTCTCCTTCCCCTTTTACATGTTTTGTTATTAATTTGTTTAAACTTAGTTAAAATTCCTACTAAGTCATCCAAATCTATTTTACACAAGACTTTTCCTAAAATCAATTATTTTTCAACAATCAATCTTTCTTTTTGAAGTTAGTCAAAAGATATTTTCAAATAGTCCAGATAACCGCAAGTTAGCGGATACTCTTGGTGCCTTAACAACCTTCCAAGAGTATCTTACCTAGAATCTCTAAATTTGAACGATTTTTCTGTTTTGTATCGTTTAAGTACTTTATAAAGGTTTTCTTAATTATTTTTCAAATAAATTAAGTGGCAACTCTAAAAAAAATGTTAAAATTTCCGTAAAACAGAAATGGCAACTCTATTAGGGATATATAACTAGGTTCCAACCAAATGTTTGATTTCATCTTTTGATTCACTGTTTAATCACTTACGTGTTTATATGTTTTGATTTTACGGAATTTAATTATTGCATCTCATAGCATAATCCCGCATTGATTTATTAAATTATTTTGGGGTTTCATGGATGTCCTGACCCCTGTTGCTCAACTCCAAATAAAGTGTTGAAAATACGATGGTTTATTAGCACGTAAGACGTCTGATGGCTGTTCGTATTTTCAAACTCAAGTCCTCCTCTTTGGAACCCGGTTCAAACCCACTCTAGACACCTAGGATAGAGCGAAACCAAAACCCTATTTTAGGTATGAAACTAGGATGACCTAATACTCTAGAAAACTTACAGACGAATTATATTTATGTGTTGAAGAAATATATGTTTATTTAATCCAATTCATTATTCTTTGGGGCTCGGGAAAAGGCTTGCTTTGATTACTTTTTTCGTGTAAGGATGCCTCAATCATACACCAATTGAGAGAGGAATTGAAGCAAGCCAAGCAAGAAATTGATCGATTTGGACGGTTGCATCTAGGGTACAACTATACAGAAATTGCTTGATCATCAATGGATCTCGCCAATGACAAGAAGTGGACAAAGCTAAGAGGGTGAAGGCCAATAGAAGAACATTCAGGAACTAGCATCTCCTATCCCCTGCGTGGGACAATATTGCTTTTCTCATGTTATTTTTCCTTTCTCTAAAGATCGTATCCCTTTTTATGCAAATTTTGTAGACATTTATGTCATTTATGTATACTTATGAAGGTTTTTGGGGATAATGGATTGGCTTTAAAAAGGCGTATATTTTCTTTAAAATTTGTTAGGCTTAAACCCTTGGCTCAAAAGGGTCACCCAATTAGGATTCAGGTTTATTACAATATACTTGTGTAATGTAACTGTTTATGTTCTTATACATGCTATGGATCACTTTAGAGCGCAACTGCCTAACATCCCTAGCCAAAATGGAAACTGGCTTCTCAACAAAAGACAAACGCTCATCTAACTGAACTGAATCCCAACGAATGACATGAGTCTTGTCAAGAATATAGCAACAAATCATAAAAACATGAAAACTGGATGAACAACAGATAGATCAAGGGGCAAAGCAAACTCATAAGCCACATCACCAATAGTCCAAAGAATCTCAAACGAATCAATATACCTGGGGCTAAGCTTGCCCCTCTTCCCAAACCTCATCACACCCTTCATGGGTGAAACTAGAAGGAAAACATGATCACCAACACCAAAACTCAAGACACGAAGTCTATGATCAGCATAACATTTCTGCCTACTTTGGGCCGCTCTAAGTCTATCCTAAATGACCCGGACCCTATCCAATGACTCATGAAGCAAGTCCATACCTCGAGGTCTCACCTCTAAAACATCGAACCAACCTACTGGAGAGCGGTAACGCCCACCATACAACGCCTCAAAAGGAACCATATCAATACTGGAATGGTAGCTATTACTATGTGCAAACTATGCTAAAGCCAAATACTGCTCCCACTAGATACCAAAATCCATCATGCACACGCGGAGCATACTCCAAAACCTGGATAGTCCATTCTGACTGGCCATCAGTCTGGGGTGAAACGCTGAACTAAGATCCACTCAAGTACCTAACTCATCCTAAAAAGTTTTTCAAAAGTGAGATGTGAACACAGGACCTCGATCTGAAATAATGGACACCAGCACACCATGCAGATGCACAATCTCACGAATATAGATACGGACCAACCTCTCAGCACTAAATAAGACCTAAACCAGAATAAAATGAGCTAACTTGGTCGATCGATCCACGATGACCCAAACACTGTCGGAACCATGAGATGTACACGGCAAACCAGTCACAAAGTCCATAGTGATGCGTTCCCACTTCCACTCAGGAATGGGTAACCTCTGAAGTAAACCACTAAATCTTATATGCTCGGCCTTCACCTGCTGACAACATAGGCAATGAGACACAAATTCTGCTATATCTCGCCTTATACCACCCCACCAATAGTGCTATCTCAAATCACGATACATCTAAGTCACACCTGGATGGATGAAATATTTGGAATAGTAGGCCTTCTCCAAGATCAACCTAATTCGATCACCACTCTCGGCATACAAACTCAGCCCTCAATCCTTAAAACTTCATTTGAATTAGGTGAGGCTTCCTTAGACTCTTCACTCAACATCTTATCTCGAATCAACCTCAAACCCAACATCGTCAAACTAATGAGCTCAAATCTGCTCCATCAAAGAGGGTCTAGCATCCACAAGTGCCAAAACATGCCCTGGTGTTGAAATATTAAGCCTGACCATCAGATTAGCTAAAGACTGAACCTCTAAGGCCAACGACCTCTCCTGAGTCAAAAGATGCACCAAGCTACCCATGCTAGCCGACTTCTAGCTCAAGGTATCCACAACCACATTAGCCTTTTCCTAATGGTAGAGAATAGTCAAGTCATAATCCTTAAGCAACTCAAGCCAATGACGCTGCCTTCTAAGAAGATCTCGCTGATAAAGAAGTATAAAAGGCTACGATGATCTGAGAAGATCTCACAATGGAATCCATACAAGTAGTTCCTCCATAACTTATAGGCAAACACAACTGCGTACAACTCCAAATCATGGGTAGGATAATTCCTCTCATAAGGATTCAATTGACGAGATGCATAAACAATTACCTTGCCCTCCTGCATCAACACAACACCTAACCCAACACCTGAAGCATCACAAAAGACAGTAAAGCACACGCCCTCCTTAGGTAAAGCTAATATAGGAGTTGAAGTCAACAAATCCTTGAGCTTCAGGAAGCTCGCCTCAGCAGCTTCGGACCATTGAAAAGAAATCTTCTTCTGGGTCAACTTGGTCAATGGAACTTGGTCAATGGAGTTGCAATGGATAAAAAACCTCAACAAAACATCGATAATACTCAGCCAAGCCAATAAAACTCTAAATCTCGGTGGGCGAAGTAGGTTTAGCCCAAATCATGAACCACTGCAACCTTAGCTGGATCAACCATAATACCTTTCTTAGTCACCATATAACCCAAGAAAGAAAATAAATACTAACCAAAACTCACACTTAGAGAACTTAGCATACAACTTCTCATCCCTTAATCTCTAAAGCACAATCCACAAATGCTCCTCTTGCTCAACCTCACTCTTGGAATAAACCAAGATATCATCTATAAATACCATAATAAAAGAGCCAATATATGGTCGAAACACTTATTCATCAACTCCATGAACGAGGCAGGGGAATTGGTCAATCTAAAAGACATGACCAAGAACTTATAATGGCCATATCGAGTCCGAAAAACTATTTTTGGAATATCCAAAGCTCTAATCCTCAACTGGATAATAACCGAACCACAATTCAATCTTTCAAAACACCACAGCGCCCTGAAGCTGATCAAATAAATCATCAATACGAGGAAGAGGATACTTATTCTTAACCATCACCTTGTTCAACTGTCGATAATCAATACATATCTGCATAGACCCATCCTTTCTCTTTACATACAAGACAGACGCACCCCAAGGTGAAACACCAGGTCTAATAAATCCCTTATCCAGCAACTCCTATAACTGATCCTTCAGTTCTTTTCAACTTTGTTGGCGCCATCCTATAAGGAGGACTAGAAATGGGCTCGGTGCCTGACTCAACATCAATAATAAAATCAACATCTTAATTCGAAGACATACTAGGAAAGTCCATAGGGAACATCTCTATAAAATCATGGGTAACACGGACAGAATCCAAGAAAGGAGGCGAAACAACACTTGTGTCATGAATATGGGCCAAGTAAGATAAATATCCTTTCTCAACCAATTTATGAGCCTGAACATAAGATATAACCCTCTTAGGACCCGAATTAAGTGTACCCTTTCCAAGCTATCCTAGTCACACCAACTAAAGCTAAAGTCAGAGTCCTAGTAAAATAATCTAAGACAACATGATAAGGAGCCAAACAATCCATATCTAAAATAACATCAAAATCGACCATATCTAATACAAGCAAGTCTACCAAAGTTTTACATCCGGCAAAAGTCATAATACAAGATCAGTACACTCGATCCACCACTAAAGAATCACCTACCGAGGTAGATACATGAATAGGCATGGCAAGAGGCTCCCTAACAGAATCAAAACCCGAAGAAAAATATACAGACACATAGAAGAAAGTCGATCCAGGATCAAATAATAACATGCAGGTCTAAAACAAACGGAACGGTATCTGCTATCACAGGATCTGAAGCGTCCATCTCAGATCTGACTGATATAGCGTAGCACTATCCATGACTACCATCTGGCTGAGTGGCCCCATAACCACTAACACAGGCTCTACCATCTCTACATATAGCGCCTTAGAACACCTACCTCTCACAGCTGATATAAGGTTATCTCTAAAAACGTGGCAAGAATAGTCCTTGGCCACATGGCCAATCTCATCACACACATAATAACCTCTGCAACTAGTTTCAATAGGAGAAGGTACCACTGGGCCTAAAAGGCCACCTTGAACTGCTGGACTAGAAGGTTCACCACCTGAACTCTGTAATGCCGCCTGTACTGGCCTACCATAGTATCCATGAGAACCTCTAAAATTTCTGCCTCGAGAGATCTGACTCCTGAACTCACCAAAGTATCACGCCTTTTTGGTGCCTCCCTGAGATGTACTAAGAATATCCTCTGTCATCTTAGCATGATCCACAATACTCTAAGAAGAAGCCCCAATCACAACTATATGAAATGTAGCCAACAGAAGAAAGACAACCCAATCCTTCACAAACTTTTAAATCTTCTGAAACTCGGCGGAAATGCTATCTTAGAAATATCAAGACAGGGTATGGAAGCATGCCTTATACTCAAAAACTGCCGTGGAGCCCCGCTCTAAATTATCAAACTCGTCCCACATATGATCTCTCAAACTAAAAGGCACAAATATCTCCAGAAAGGCATCAACAAACTGATCCCATAACAACTCAGGAGCATTAACAAGCCTACAACAAACAAATGATTTCCAATAATCTCTCGCTGCATCTCTCAACTGATAAGAGGTATAAGCAACTCCATTCGCATAGAAAGAGTGAAACACAACTCAGAATACAGGGTATGAAAGAATTTTGCATGATAAAGAATAAAATAAGGGAATTTTCCTAAAGACATCCTATAGCCTTTTGAAGATAGATACGAACGTCTACGTACCGACCGCGAGACTCTATTAAATATCCTGCTTTTACACCATTAAGACCAATGAAACCTGGCTGCTTTGATACCAATTTGTCACGACCCAAAAATGAGGGTCATGATGGCACTTGTCGCGGCATACCTTGACAAGTAAGCCTATCACCCAAACTGATACGAATAGAGAAAACGACATAAATACCCAAGGTAAGGCTTCTAGAATAAAGCCAAACAATATAAACAATCATAACAATGCGAAAAAAACTTATCCAAAACACCAATCATGCCAAAACCAGGTATCAATAGTGTACGAACTACTAATACAATCCAAGAGTCAAATACATCAGAAAAAACTACAAAGGAATAATAACTGTCTCTAAACACTAATAAAGACATAACTGGTATAGAAAGATAGATGTGAACTTCGGACACATGAATGTCCAACCGCTACCTTGGAAGCTCCAACAACCGGACGAATCAAGTAAGCTGAGGCGAACTCGAGCTAGGACCTGCACCAAAAGGGTGCAGTAGGCATGAGTACAGTTCACTTGTACTCGGTAGGTATCATAGGCCAACTAAGCAAAGTAGTAAATAAGGCATACGAAATATACACTAAGGGCACGTCACCTACAATCAGAAAATGTCCCACAACAGTAGCCCACACCGCTTGCACTAATAGTTCTAATATATCTCACATATATTGTAAAAACACATCAAGATATAGAACACAAGTATAGATTTTGTCACAGATAAAATAGAGTAAGAGAGAACATGTAGATACAAGATCATCAAATACAAGTAAAGATAGGTAAGACAAATATATAGATGATAAGTCAATAAGGAAATACAACACAACATAAACATAATAAAGTAAGTGCAATGTATATGATAATGATGATGATGATGATGTACGAGGTTGTCGCACAACCTCTGGGATCGTCCCACAATCCCCGTATACACCTACGGAGCCAAAGCTTCCCGACGTAGGACCCATGGGGGTTCGTCAACCCATATACAATCCACATATCTTGTATCTCCTTTCTGGCACATCCCTCGGAAAGATTTTTATAATGTGTAACAATATTTTTAAAAATGTGTTGCCAGTGTTTCTCAGATATTGCCACGGTGGTACCAATGTTTCATGAATGAGTATGATATAAAGATGTAATGCTCACAACTAATCACAATAAGTATCTCCACAACCAACCACATGATATATTTCCACAACCAACCACAATGATACATTTTCACAACCACATGAGCCAATATTCACTCGTTATTTTCATTTCATCTATAAATTTTCACGTCTCATATGACAGTAAAGTATGAATATAATCACAATACACCCATGGTGCCACATTAAACAATACAATACAATTACTCACGTGTACTCAAGTCTATCAATGTCACATAGGACCCCACACGGTCAAACATATCACATAATATTTCAATTTCGACAATTATATCACATATAGGCCCCCACACGGGCACAACATGTAGATAGCCATTTTTCATGATTAGTTCCCACCCTTAACATGCATTTTGTACCATCATTTACTATCCAGCCCAGTCTGAAGAGTTAAGCCATAACCTACCTCGAAAGCTAAAACTGGTCTGCTACACTTGAACCCGTGACCTTACTTTTCACGAACAATCCCGAACTCTACTAAAAATATCAAATATGAAATCTACGCGTCAAAATAAAATCAACGACACTCATATTGACTACTTTTGGTTCGGGATCAAAACGGAACCCTAAAATAGATTTTCGAAAAAGAAGGGCAAAATTGAAAACCCAAGTTAAATCGAGTAAAAAATGGGGTTCAAATAATAGAAAAGCCATTTTTGAGCTTTACTGGGTAAAATCCTTGAATTTTGGGTTAAAATCAAGAATCGGAGTTGTTTTGAAAGTTAAATTGATAAAAAACTAGTAATTATAAGATAAAAATATTATTCAAGTGAAAGGGGATGAAATTTGGGTTTAAAATCATGCCCTAAGATTTTTTGGGGTTTTGAGAAATTTATCAAGAAATTTCTAAGAAAATAGTGAATTCTTACCTTAAATCCGTAATTAAAATCAAGAAATAGGTATTAATCTAGCTTCCCAAACTCTCACAAACTTCACTTTTAAGCTCTCAAAATATTTAGGATTTAACTCTCTAGAGACAAGATGAAAAATGAGCAAAATGGACCAAAAATATGAAAAAGTTGCTATATATATTGCAGATTTTTTCTGCATAACTGTGCAGTTTTTATTCTAACTCGAAATGGACTTCGATGGCGTGCTCGTGATTCGTTCGGAGTCCGATTTATGCAAACGAACTATGCAACCACACTAAATTCGACATTCTGGATGCGATGGTGGTACCAAATTTTTCATAAAAATTCGTTTTCACAAAATTGACCCTCGAGACCCGAAATCATAATTTTTCAAATCGAGGGTCGAAATGAGATTTTAAAGCCGTAAAATCATACCAAACATGCTAACACACTAAAATCAACATTCCGGATCTGTTGGCGAAGTTAGCATACGAGATCGTTTCAACCAAAAGTGGGTCCCACACCCAACTTTCCAATTTTTCTAACTTTCCGACCAATAGGTCAAAATGAGCTCGGGTGAACCAAGACCCAAACCAAAGGTCTACCTAGCCTAAAATCAATATTCCGGAGCTGCTGCTGCAGTCCGTTCGGTTATCCGTCGCATGGATTAAAATATAACCACATAAGTCCAAAATAAGGCTCTCCAAGGCATCAAAAACCGCAATATTGCATTAATGATACCAAAATGCATAAAAAATCATGTCAACCACTCCCACAACCCAGAAATACCATAATGCAACTACGGAGAGGGGTAAAATAGTCAAATCACACAAAATCACAAATTTCACATATTTCATCAAATTTTTAGGTTGTTACATTTCCAATAGGTGCGGAACGTACTTTTAGTCAAGTTATCTATTTAATTTATTTCCATGAGGCTCTGAATAAATTTTGAGGATATATTTAAAAGTTTGGGGTATTTTAATAATTAATTGAATTAATGATCTAGCGGGTCAAAATAATAATTTATTTACTTATGTGATTGATAAAAATAAAATAAAATAAAATAAATTCAAATAGATAAAATTTACCAATAATAAGAATCGCAACATAAGAAATTAGGGCAAATAGGTAGTACACGCAGTTTAGTGGTTTGTTGTCATCGTTGCAGAAAGGGTTACAATAGCTCAGGTTAGTAACAAAAAAATGCTATTACTCCAAGTGTTCACTGGTATATTACACTGACAAGGATATGAATTAATGGGGGTGGAGGTCGATTGATTGCCAATGTGTACGTCAGTAATGATTAGAAACTTTGAATAGTTTCTTTAAGGAAAGTTAAGTTACTTTTATATTTTACGGAAAAGGCTCAAAAATACCCCTGAACTATCCGAAATAGCTAAAAAATGTCCTTCATTAGATTTTTGGCTCAAAAATATCCCACCGTTAAATATTTGGCTAAAAAATATCCCTCCCTCTAATGAAATTCGGAAAAGGATCAAAAATACCCCTGAACTATCTGAAATGGGTCAAAAATACCCCTCTGTTAAATATTTGGCTAAAAAATACCCCTCCCTTAACAAAATCAAATTATTTCGATTATTTTGTTAATTTATATAAATTTCATCATTTAATTTATATTTCGTTAATTTCTTTAAGTGAAAATTTATATTTCGTTAATTTCGTTAATTTCTTTAAAAATTAAAAAGATGTAAAGTGAAAATACCGTTTTATAATAAATGTATGTTTATTTTCCAAATCAAATTCAACCAATTTATATTATAATTCAAATACTTTTTTTCATTATCTTATTTTTTAAATTTAAAAAATACATTTATGTAAAAAAAAATTAAAGTATTAAGGTTAAAAAGTTAAAGTTAGGGTTTAATTCAATCGAAATAATTTAATTTCGTTAAGGAGAGGAGTATTTTTGAGCAAAATATTTAACAGAGGGGTATTTAACGAAATTAAATTATTTAAATTATTTCGTTAATTTATATAAAGTTCATCATTTAATTTATATTTCGGTAATTTCTTTAAGTGAAAATTTATATT
>NC_061115.1:173901965-173903243 GCF_002878395.1 Capsicum annuum | reverse complement strand
ATTTAATTAATTTCTTTAAAGATTAAAAAGATGTAAAGTGAAAATACCTTTTTAGAATAAATGTATGTTTATTTTCCAAATCAAATTCAACCAATTTATATTATAATTCAAATACTTTTTTTCATTATCTTATTTTAAAATTTAAAAAATACTTTTATGTAAAAAAGTTAAAGTATTAGGATTAAAAAGTTAAAGTTAGGATTTAATTCAATCGAAATATTTTAATTTCATTAAGGGGAGGGGTATTTTTGAGCCAAATATTTAACAGAGGGGTATTTAACGAAATTAAATTATTTCGTTAATTTATATAAAGTTCATCATTTAATTTTTATTTCGTTAATTTCTTTAAGTGAAAATTTATATTTTATTAATTTTCGTTAATTTATATTTCGTTAATTTCTTTAAAGATTAAAAAGATGTAAAGTGAAAATACCTTTTTAGAATGAATTTATGTTTATTTTTAAAATCAAATTCAACCAATTTATATTATAATTCAAATACTTTCTTTCATTATCTTATTTTTAAACTTTAAAAAATACTTTTATGTAAAAAAATTAAAGTATTAGGGTTAAAAAGTTAAAGTTGGGGTTTAATTCAATCGAAATAATTTAATTTCGTTAAGGGGAGGGGTATTTTTTAGCTAAATATTTAACAGAGGGGTATTTTTGACCCATTTCAGATAGTTCAGGGGTAATTTTGATCCTTTTCCGAATTCCGTTAGAGAGAGGGGTATTTTTGAACCAAATATTTAACGAAGGGGTATTTTTGAGCCAAAAATCTAACAAGGAGTATTTTTGAGCTATTTTGGATAATTCAAAGATATTTTTGAGCCTTTTCCATATATTTTATATTAAAGTAGTAGTATATGCTATAGTTGGCATTATACAGAAATGTTTATTCATGTTCTATATTATTATGAAGGTTATCGGGTTCGGATTATTATATATATACATATATATACTAGTATATGTATCCGCATGATGCGCGAATAAATAACATATTATTTTAAAAAATTATAGATTGCAACATCTTATTATAGTATAATAAATAATTATACATTTATGTATAATATAATATAATTATTTATTATTTAATTAAAATATTGTTATTTTATTAAGAAATAATAGGGGAACAAAGGTAATTAAAATTTTGTTTGAAATTGTTGACACAAGAATAATCATTGAGTTTTTATTTCATACTTTAGAAAGTTTGAACATGGATCACACACACTTTATTATTATTATTATTATTATTATTATTATTATTATTATTATTATT